>NW_028240997.1:0-62214 GCF_964263255.1 Lissotriton vulgaris
TGTCGTGTAGGCGTGTGCGTAGGGAGCGGTGGCAGACAAAGTCGAATGCGGCTGACAGGTCCAGGAGGATGATGGCAGCAGTTTCACCATTGTCCAGCAGGGCCCTGATGTCATCAGTGGCAGCGATGAGTGCAGTTTCGGTGCTGGGCTTGCTGAGGAACTCAGAGCGAGACAGGTCCAGGATACTTGAAGCACTGGAAAACCATGTTGGGTACCTACACACTATAAAAGCATTCAATAATAATATTAATAATATGGTGATGCTTAAATGTTATCAAGAGTATAGATTCTTTTCAGATAGGTAATTTCACTGTCAATAATATTGTTGGTGTCACTATCATTTTCAATAAATAGTTGTAAAAAATACTCTTTTTTAATTATCTTTGTGTATTTTAATTCATATATTTATTGTATGTGTTATTATTGTTTGTATAATTGTTAGTAATATTTTTCAATATAGTTTGTAATTTTAACTGATTTCTAATTTTAAATGTAATTGATAATAGTCATATATATATATAGTGTTTTAGCTGGCTGCTAGGTTTATAAGGGTGTAGAGTGGGAGGTTAATTATGTAATAATTAATTAACAAATAATAAGTAATTATTATTAATTATTTATTTGAGTATCAACAGTGTAAATTGTGTAATGATTATATGTTTAAAGTCATATATTAAGTGGAGGCTGCCGGGTTTGTAGGGCTATAGGGTGGGAAGTTAGTTAAGTAATAATTAATTAACAAATAATTATTAATGCATTAATAATTATTCAATTCATTATTCATTATATTAATTATGTTATACTTATTTACTTTAGGAATATTTTAATTGTGGTCGGCTTGGCTTGCAGAGGTAAAGCATGGGAAGTTAATTAAGAAATAAATAACACTCCCATACATTAAACAATGTCGGGCTAAGTGAAGACCTCTGCGGGACCCCACACGCCACATATAGAAGTTCTGAGGTACAGCCTTTGTCAATGACCCGGAATGTACGTTACTTTAAAAAAGAGCTCACCTACTTCAACGCTTTCCCTTCAACTCCAGCCCTACCAACTCTATATAAAACATAAGATCAAGGAGTACAATGGGCTCTGTAGCCCCTTGGTCCATCCTTTGTTTAACAATTTAATTTAATATATAGGAGATTAATAAAACATTCTAATTAATTATTTCATCATCAAACAGACATTGGTTGTATGCAGACACATGTATCACACACTGCATGTCATTACACACTGTTGCATGCTAACAAATGCAAGAATTCCCCAAGATGATGCCTCTTGCATCCACAAATTAGACAATGCTAGGACATACATGTATGGCAATCTTTTGTGGTGATGTAGGTTGCACTGTATAACAGACATGTAATGCTTCACTGCAAATGTAAAAGGTGTAATTCTCGCCTCGGTGCCTACTCGAATCATGGATTCACACTCTGCAACTCTGGGCAATAGCTTGCTTAATCTCCACTACGGCCCTACCGCGATGGGATGTCTGGTCTTCACTTTGGGGATGCCCAGTAGGGGTTATCTCGCAGTGAAAGCCAGGACGGGTTTCCAAAGCAAGCGCTAAGAGACCTGTCGGTGATTTGGCACTATATAAATCGAAATTAACATAACATAACATAACTGGCCTAAGCGGGTATGAAAGAGCTGACATTGTACAGTATCGGCTGGCATTAGGGAAGAGTGGCGGGGTGGGAGAAGGGGTAAAAGTGGGGGGGGGCAAGAAAAAGGAAGAAGAAAAAAGAACTTACCTGTCGCCTTGCCAGTCTTCTGCTCCACTCTTGGCTCAATTACTGGCAGAGGTTCCCAGCCTGCCAAGTGGCCAATCCTAGGGACTCAGGCTAATCCTGAAGCAGCTCTCATGAATGAGAGCAGCTTCAGGATTGGCCTTGGTCCCTCGATTGCACACCCAGGCATATTGAGATCCTCTGCGTGCTGTCTCCAACCCAGCAACGCAGCTCGGGCCAGAGACAGCCCAGTATGCATGTTAGTTTGGCTCGCCTACACCCACATGCACATAGAAGGAAAGAGGGAGAGGGAAGGGGGGAGGGGGTAGAACAAATAGAATGAGTCTATGAGCGGATTCACTGTTCAGAAGGGTTTCTTGGTTTCAGGATGGAGTCATCTGCTATCTGATCCCTTGTGATCATTCGAGGAAGAGGGCTTTGAGTAAGATCTTGAATTTTGGAAACGAGGGGGTCGTCCTGATGTTGGGGGAAATGGAGTTCCAGATTTTTGGGGTGTTTCCAGCAAATGTTTTGGCTGCAGTTTTTTTCCTACGTGTTTTCAGCGGGATGAGTAGCATGGTGTTGGAGCTCCGGAGGCTTCTGGACTGGCCAGCCCTTTTGAGTTTGGCGGCTAAGTATTCAGGTTTGCCTGTGTGCAGGGCTTTGTGTGTGAGGCAGGCTGTTCTGAAGCTGGCTCGCAGCTCAATTGGGAGCCATTTAAGTTCTCTGATGGCTGGAGTGATGTGTTCGAATTTCCTGGTTCCAGTGACCATCCTCACTGCTGCATTGAAGGTTGTCTTCAGGGGGGCGAGGTGTGATACTTCTGTGCCGGTTAGGGTTGCAATCCCATAGTCAATTCTAGAGAGTACCAGAGCTTGGATGGCTTGTTGAAGGTCCTTGGGGGGAAGGAAGGGTTTGATTGTGTAAAGTAGTTTCAGAAATATGATGTTTCATGTCCAGTTTTGGGTCTAGGGTGATGCCAAGCGATTTTACTGAATCCGCCTGGGCGAGGTTGCCGTTGAGGGCGTCAATGGCTTTGAGCCATTCTTCAATTTGGGAGCTGTCGTTTTTGTTGGAGATGAGGCGTACTTCTGTTTTCTCTTGGTTGAGTTTCAGGTGATTGTTTGTGAGCCAAAGTTGCACCTCCTTGAGCGTATTGTTAAGTCTTTGGATGTCATCAATGGAAGTGGTTTCCAGATAAAGTTGCGTATCATCAGCATATGAGTGAAAAGGGATGTTGGATTTCCTGAGTAGAGAGGTGAGGGGTTCCATGTAAATGTTGAAAAGCTGCGGGGAAAGTACAGATCCTTGGGGGACACCTCTGATGACGGGGTGGAGGTCGGACTCAAAGTTTTTAATTTAGATTTTTTTGTGAACAGTTGTGGAGAAAGGAAGAGAACCAGTGGAGGACCATCTCCTGAAGGCCAGCCCTTTCTTGCAGAGCCTTGATGAGCAATATGCGGTCAACTGTATGGAACGCGGCCGATAGGTCTAAAAGGATGAGAAGGCAGCAGTGATCCGAGTCCAGTGATTTGAGGATGTCATCTTCAACATTGAGGATTGTGGTTTCGGTGCTACAGCCTTTTCTGAAGCCGGATTGATGAGGTCAAGGAGATTGATATCGTCGAGGTGTAGGGTCAGCTGAGGGAGTACACATATTTCCAGGATTTCGGAAAAGAGGGGTAGATTCGAGACGGGTCTGAAGTTGGTCAGGTCCTCAGTGTCTAGCCCCTGCTTTTTCAACAGAGGAGTGACTTCGCCCACTTTGAGGCAGCCTGGAACGCTTCCAGAGCTCAGAGAGCTGTTAATGATCTTGCACCATCCTGGGGCTAAGACAAGCTTCAGGTCTTTGACCAGGTGCGTGGGAAGCTGATCGAGGGCATGTAATGAGGATTTAGCATTGGAGATTAATTTAACTATCTCTTCTTCCTGGATGGGGATGAAGGAGGACCGGTATTTTGTGGGCATAAAGGCTTCACTCTCATGATTATTGGATGCTAAGTTCACGGTGGAGGGTGAGAGCTTTAAACCAAGCGAGAGATCTATCCTGGCAATTTTCTCATTGAAAAAGTTGGCGAAGTTGGCGCAGAGTTCTTTGGATGCTAGTATTGCGGATGTCATAGGTTTTGAGGTTTGGTTCTGATAATATTGAAGAGTTCTTTGGGTCGATTTTTCGCATTGTCTAGAGCCGAGCGGAAGAAAGCTGTCTTTTTACTTTTAATGTGTATTTTGTAAGAACTGTGGGCTGCTAGGAGTTGATCCCGATGGAGGGTGGAGGGATTGTACCTCCAGGTTCTTTCTGCCGTTCTTAGAAGACTTCTTTCTTCATTGATGTCGGAAGTGAACCAGGATCTGGAAAGAGTAACCCTGTTTTTTTTTTTATTCAATGGGGCAAGCTGGTTCAGGATGAGTGACAGATTGGAGTGATAAAGAGAGGTGAGTTCAGTGGTTGATAGGTGATCGGTGGGGATAGGAATGAGCGAGCTGATTTGTTCTTTAAGGTCAACTCAGGGAATCTGGGCTGTGTTTCTGATCCATTTGGAGGGGTCACCCTTGGGGTGTTGTGTTTGACCCACTTGGTTGATATGAAATAGAACTAGGTGGTGATCGCACCAATCTATAGGGAGGATGTGTTCGACAGAGATAGCATTGCTTTCGGCGATAATTGCGTTGAGGATTGCTCCCCTCTGGTGAGTTTCTTCTAGGCAATGTTGGGTCAGATTGTTTTCTGTTAGGAGACTGTTTAAGGATTGTATGAATGGGTTTTGAGTTTCGTTCCATCTAAGATTGAGGGCACCCAGGATTATGTTGTCCGAGTTACCTAGAGCGCAGTGGGCAATTAAGTCGGAATGGTGCATCCCAAATTCCGAGGAGTTGCCTGGGGGGTGGTACAGAAGATGGGCCAGGATGGGCCTTGCATCGAGGGTTTTAATGATGACTGAGAGACATTCAAAGGAGCTGTAAGAGCATGACGTTGTTTCCGAGATAGTGATGTTGCTCTTGTGGATGTTTGCTATAGCCCGACCCCTGTTCCCTATTCTGTCTTTATTGATCAATGAGAATCCAGGAGGCACCAGCAGGTCGAAGCTGGGGTAAGAGAGATTGTCTAGCCAGGTCTCTGTGATGAAGGCAATGTCAATATCATGGGAGAGGAAGGTTTCTGCCAGTTCAGTTGCATGTTTTATGGCAGATTTGCAGTTAAGGAGCATGTAGTTGATGGGGGGCCCTTCTTTGAACCTGTTCTCCATGAGATGTGCTCTCGGAAAACTGGCTAGGTGCGCTGGGGGTCTGGGTATTCTCGGTGGAGGGTGATTATTTCTAAATCCTGTGATTACTTCTATCTTGGATTTGGAGGAGGAATTTGCAAAGGGGTTGTAGGATGTGACTCGGTGTGTTAATTCCTGATCGTAAAGTGGGGGTGTTGTTCTTCTGGGTCTTTGGGAGCGCTTGTGGATCACCTTCGTGGTGGACCGAGGTTCTGGGAACTGAGATCTAGGAGGGATGATAGGTTTGAAGGTGGATGATGCCTTTTTGTGAATGGAATGTGAGGGGGAAATTACGCGATGGGGGTCAGGGAGGGCTTTTGCGTCATGGCCAGGATTGATAAGGTTTCGTTCAGTCCTCTGATCAGGGATTCAAGCTGTGTAACTAGTTGGAAGAGGCTTTGTGACGTGTTGCCCAGGGAGGTTGGGTTAGTAGCTGGGGCAGCATTGCCCTTGGGGGAGGGGGGCGAGTCCCAGATGGGAGGGAGGGAGTTAGGGGGAGCGTTGCTCTTGGGGGATGAGGGAGGGGCTGGGGCAGCATTGCCCATGGGGTCTGGGGGGGGTTCCAAGTTGTGGCTCTTGTTGGGGGAGGAGAGGGTGACCCAGTCCCGATGTTTAATGTGGGAGGAGCTGTCTGTAATGAGAGAGGGAGGGTTGTGGGCCGGTGCGGTGACTGCTCCAGTCGGGCGATGTCTCATGTGGTGGGGGAGAGGCGCCTGATTGGATTGAGGCTGTGCTTGCGGGAAGTGTTCTGACCCAGATTTCAGGGAGGGAGTGGGGGGGGTAGGCAGGGTGTGTTGATCCCCTGAATGAGTATGAACGTTGTTTAATGTTGGAGAAGTGCAATGGGTGTCGCTTGATGGTGAAGAGAGGGGAATCGAAGTGGAGGAAAGGGGGGACCCGAGCCTCCTCTGTCTAGGAAGGCTCATAGGAGGGAGGGGTTTGGCCCGGGCCCCCAAAATCCTCTGACACCTTCGAGTAATGTCAGCACTTCATAAAAATGCACTAAATAAGATTAAAAAAAATTAAAAAATGATGGTATGTTGCTTTACATTTCGCTGTGTAAGCATTCCCTGGTTTAGTAGTGAATGTGGGATTGAGTTGAAATGGTGCACCTACCACAGAGAGACATAACGAGGAGAAATATGTTTATCTTTCCTTGTTACTGCCTCTTTCTATAGCAAGAGGAAATTGCATCTTATGCGTGATGCATCACCCATAGAATGAGGAAATTGCACTTTGTGATTGTTTTTGTGTTGAAGATATTTTTTTGTGCAGGAAGGCATCACTTGCTGCAAAAAAAACAATACGTTTACAGCGTGGAGAAAAGCTGCCTGTGGTGATGGAAGCCACCTCAAGTGCGCCAGCACAGGTGAGAGCTGAGGAGAACCACATCTTAGAAATGGCGCTCTTCAGCTCCCTCACATTCACACAACGCAGTGCAGCAACTTAGCTTGCTGCCATCCATACCGTGAACTTTTGGTAAATATTCCCGGGACTGATTGTCTCCACAATCACGTGTTTATTGAAGCTCAAAAGTATGGGTTGCCTTTTCGTCTATATTCCATCCTTCCAGCCTCCTTTTCACACAATTGACGATATGAAATTGAAAATGTCAAATTAGTGGACACAAATCACACTTCCATTTCGATGCATCTTTTACAACCTGGAGGTTGTATTTCTATCGACAACTAATCTCGCATGAAAGCACTGAAGGTGATTGGATATATCTGTTCTCAACACATACAAAACGAAACTATAGATTTTCGCCCCCAAGGCTCTTATCAAACTGTCACTTTTTCCTTTCCTCTGGACACATTGCGCGCTCATCTGGATCCTGAAAACAGTTAAGACTCTTCTAACACTGGTGCTATGGAAAAGATTGAACATCAGTCACTTTATTACCACAGCAAAAAAAACATAGCTTAGCAGAATATGAACATGATTTGTCAAAGGATTTTTCTTTCTTATTTTCTGTCGGCGGGTAAAACCTTTGATAAATAGAGGGCAGTGCTTATGTTGCGCGAAAAAAGTGATTTCATGCTACAATTTTGTGCGTTGATTTACTCATTTCTTAGACTGATTTTACTCTAACTCATGACTAGAGAAAGTTTTTGGGTTTGGAATGGCAAAATATTTCGACCCTGTTCAACTGGTCAATTTAAAAGCAACACCTTAGATAAACTGCTTTTTAGAAAAAATGTACATTTGCAAGAAAACTGAGTAGTAAAATTTAAATATGAAAGCAAACAATCCGACAAAAACCTCAATGACTGGATGATCTAATTTAGCGAATCTTTGGGAGATTTCTTCACCATTTTCGTAACTAGTAATTGTACCTTGAATATGAAGCGAGGACAGTAGCATAATTAAAAAGCAAATTAGTTTAGGTGTGAGGTACATGTTGTGGTCAGTGATAAGGCTCATGATTTTAGAACATTCTGTATTTTTTGAGACAGTATTTCCAACTTACTTTTACGTAGTAAATTTACACAGAAGCAAGAGGCCATTCTGAACAATCACACTCCAAGTGAATGGACTCAATTCAACAAAATAATGCTGATAAGTGTAGTCATTTTTATAGCAATACCCTTTGATATCTCTTTTTGTGTCAAAACGTGATTGCATTCTGGGAGGAATGTCAAAGCGCATTGACCTAACAGTGCATCTCTTTTCAGGCCTTTCATTCACACCTGTCTCATGCTTTTTGAAGCGTTTTATATTGCTTCGGAATGCTCTGCTTTTGTGTGTCTAACATAAATCACGCGCTGTCTTATATTGTTTGAGGTATTGACTCTCAGCGTGCATATAGCCGTATCATCAAATTAAATTGTTTCTTGAAGCCGTATAATTTATATTTGTGGATACATTCTCTAAAAGTATAACAGGTATGATTTGGCCTGACGGCTAGAGCGTACTACCAAAGCTGGAAAACCGGGTTCAAGTCTCGGCAGTGTTGTTAAATACCCAGGGCCTCATTTATGAAAAGTGACGCATCGCTGTGTGAAAACAGCGATGCGTCACTTTTCACTGCGCACTCCTTGCGACACCAATGATGCGTCATATTTAATGTATGACGCATCGTGTAGCAAGGAGTTACAGATACGTCAGTATTTCTGACGTATCTGTAAGCGCAAAAGTGACGCATTGCTGGAGTGTGTCACAAAAGTGACACAACTCCAGCAATGCGTCCATTCACATGGGGAAAGCCCCATGTGAAAGGGCTTGCGTCAGTCTTACGCCTGCTGTGAGGCAGGCGCAAGATTTTGACGCAACAGCGTCCTAAAAGTGACGCAGTGAAATCTCATAGATTTCACTGCGTCACTATTACGAGGCTTTTTGCGGGGGAACGCCCCCTCTGCATACATTATACCTGACGCAGGTATAATGTGGCGCAGGGGTTTAAAAAGTGACGCATCAACCTAGATGCGTCACTTTTTAAATATGGCGCAACAGGGCGCATTTTTTACACCGCTGGTGCGTCACAAAAAGTGACGCACCGGCGGCGCAAAACTGACGCAAGGCCTTAATAAATAAGGCCCCTCGTGCTTTTGGGCAAATCATCGAATCTCCCAGTGCCTAACAAAAATAAACGTGTATGTCTGTATTGCAACTGGTTCTCATGTAGAACACTCTGATACCTTCAGGTCCAGTCCCTGTGATGTACATTGATTCTTCATGTAATGTGCTTGTCTTTTGTCTTAGTCCTTTCTTTGTGTTTTCTTGTTCCCTCTCTACCGAGACTCTAGACAGTAAGTCTCAGGTGATTCTTTGGGCTGTAGGTCCACAACGGGGGACAACGGTCCCTGGAGAGACTCTGGTCCCTAATGAGAGACTCCGGTCAGCGAGTCGTAAGTGAGTCTCTGGACTGTAGGTCCATAATGTTGAAGAAGAATCCGAATTAGTTACAGGAAAAGGTCGATGTGTGTCTCGAGACTAAAAAGAGACATGGATTTCAGTGTCCAGCTGGCAGAGGACGAAGTTTACTGTTATGTGGCCGGGACTGAAATTGTTCTGATGGTGACTTCAAAACTTAGTAAAATCTGTATTGGGACTGTGAGTCCTGAAGCATGTCACTGATGCAAGGTGAGGAATCCGTGTTGGAACGAATCCAAGAAGTATATTTGTGACTGTAGAGTTTCAAGATCTTCCAGGTCTAAGGATTTGTGACAGCGAGTTATTACAGAGAGGTTCTGAGAGGAACCAGGACTATGAGCTGTTGTGTCTTGTTGTTAGGCAGCTCATTAGCTTGTACTTTGGGGGTCAATGTGGAAAGTGTGTGGCTGTTCTTTCCCATGGCGGTGTCTTTTACCCATTGGTGTACCCTTCTTTGGGGAGGGAGTGGTGTACCCTTCTTTGGGGAGGGGGTGGGGCCCGTTGGTTCCCTTGGTATATTCTATGTAGGGCGTGTTGGAGTGTAAATTCCAAGGTGTGAACCTTGTGCAACTTTTGTTGTAGCTTGAATATTGGGGGACAATGTGGAAAGTGTGTGGCTGTCCTTTCCCCATGGCGGTGTCTTTTACCCAATGGTGTACCCTTCTTTGGGAAGGGGGTGGGGCCGGTTGGTTCCCATGGGATACTCCATGTAGGGCGTTTTAGTGTATAAATTGTTGTCACCCTGTTTTGTTGTATTGGTGGTGGTTAAGTCACTGAGTTTGTTAGTAAATGTTGCATGATTGTGATACGAGAATGCCTGAACTAGTTCAACACCAGTTATGTGATGACGGTTCCTTGGGTCTGTTTTCCTGTTTTGTTTATTATGAGGTTGCACTGATATCTGGTGCCCCATTCTAGTCTGCAGGGTCATCTCCTCTGATGTACTCTATTTAGGAGGGCTTATATGTTTTTCCTGCTGTGTTCAGCCTTTTGAGTGTTTTGGGGATCAGTGTGGAATGTGTTGTGAGAGCTGGTGTGGCTCTACTTCTACTTTCCCATGGCGGTGTCTTTTACCCAATGGTGTACCCTCCTTTGGGGAGGGTGTGGGGCCCGTTGGTACCCATGGTATACCCTATGTAGTACCCTTTTGAGTGTTTTGGGGGTCAGTGTGGAATGTGTTTTGAGAGCTGGTGTGGCTCTACTTCTACTTTCCCATGGCGGTGTCTTTTACCCAATGGTGTACCCTCCTTTGGGGAGGGTGTGGGGCCTGTTGGTACCCACGGTATACCCTATGTAGAACCCTTTTGAGTGTTTTGGGGGTCAGTGTGGAATGTGTTTTAAGAGCTGGTGTGGCTCTACTTTCCTATGGCGGTGCATTTTACCCAATGGTGTACCCTCCTTTGGGGAGGGTGTGGGGCCTGTTGGTACCCTTGGTATACCCTATGTAAAACATGCGTTTTTGGGGGTCAGTGTGCAAAGTGTTTTGAGTGCTGTTGTGGCTCTACTTTCACATGGCGGTGCATTTTACCCAATGGTGTACCCTTCTTTGGGAAGGGTGTGGGGCCAGTTTGTACCCATGGTATACCCTATGTAGGTCATGTTGGTGTATAAGTTCCAGGGTGCGAACCCTGTGTTATTGGGGTTAGCGAGGAAAGTGTATTGAATTTTGTTGTTGTTGTACTTTCCTATGACGGTGTTTTTACCCATTGGTGTACCCTTCTCTGGGGAGGGTGTGGGGCCTGTTGGTACCCATGGTATACCCTTTGTAGGGCATGCTGTAAGTTTGGTTTCAGGGTTTGAATTCTGTTTTGTACCCTTCTTTGGAGAGATAGTGTTGGAAGTTAGTCAATCTCCAGGTTAACCATCCTGTGCTGTCATGCGGTGTAGCCTACAATGAAGGGTGTGGTGTTGGTGAGTGATCAATACCTATATTAGTTCTCAGGTTGACTGGTTTAGTTTTTTTTTGGAATGAGTAGTAGTGTTAGTGCTGCTCTTATCACTCATTGCCCATGTTAGTTCCCAAGTTATCTATCCTGAGGTATGTTGTGTCTCTCCCAAAGGTCTATGTTTATGCCTACCTTTGGTTAATAGGGTCTTTACCCTATGGTGTACTCGTGTTTGGGGAGGTTGTGGGCGTGAGCATCTTTCCTTGTTGGATAGATTTTCTCTCTTTTAAACCTTGTTTTGGTTTCTCTAAGGGAGGAGGATGGAGTGTAATGATATTTCGGATTTCTAGTGTGGTACCCATGTCTTGATAGAGTGTCTTGTTTCATCTCACTCTTCTCTTTTCATCCTGTGTCTCTGAATTCTCTTTTGTCTTTGTGGCTGTTGTTGCAGTCTCTTGTATTGTAATCTTTGTTTTCCTTTATTTCTTTTCTTTTCTATAAAGGAGGGAGATGTGTTGTACATTGATTCTTCATGTAATGTGCTTGTCTTTTGTCTTAGTCCTTTCTTTGTGTTTTCTTGTTCCCTCTCTACCACAATGCCTATGTATGTTCTGACTTCTACCTGGAGAATTCCATGAGTGTCAGTTGGTGTGGTCTGGTCAGCTGGCGAGGATTGTACTCAGCTGTGTCTTGCATTAAATCTACTTATAACCAACCAGAAGTATCCTGTCATCTGTTCATGTATTCTTTACAACACCCTGCTATATAAAACTCAAGAAATAACAAGCATCGGTAATGCATCGGTTTCGCCTATGTAATTAATAAAGAGTTGTTTTTATCAATCATCGCCCAAGAGAAGCAAAGAGCTCACTGACAGATAACACAGGAGTGGAGAGGATGTGGTGCAGTGTCCAGAGCTGCTGACTGGAGAGCTGGGGATCCCGGTTGGAGGCATTGCACAACATCCTGTAATTCTATGCAAATTACCTATGGGCCGATTATGATGCAGCCCGGAAAGGTTTCAACTGACGGTCAGAGCCTTCCGGGCCGCTTCATAATCAGCCCTTCGGTTTACCTTCCGACAGCCGCATTACATTGCTGGCGGTTGGAAACTAAACTGGTCTATCATTTACCGAATTGTGAGTCTCCTGAGGCGGAAGCCGGGAGTGAACCCTTTGCTTTTAAAACACTTTTGATTGTGCTCTGTTTTTAACTTAAAGACCTACTCACCCCTGCATTGAACAGCGTTCTCAGCGCTGCAACGATTCTTCACCGCCATCACAGAGGGCGAGACGCGTCCTTAGACACGCCCACCTCAGCTGGCCACGCCCCCTGAAATCTCTTTAAATTGCGCGCACAGCTGACAGCGCGGCATTACCGAATTGTGAGTCTCCTGAGGCGGAAGCCGGGAGTGAACCCTTTGCTTTTAAAACACTTTTGATTGTGCTCTGTTTTTAACTTAAAGACCTACTCACCCCTGCATTGAACAGCGTTCTCAGCGCTGCAACGATTCTTCACCGCCATCACAGAGGGCGAGACGCGTCCTTAGACATGCCCACCTCAGCTGGCCACGCCCCCTGAAATCTCTTTAAATTGCGCGCACAGCTGACAGCGCGGCATTACCGAATTGTGAGTCTCCTGAGGCGGAAGCCGGGAGTGAACCCTTTGCTTTTAAAACACTTTTGATTGTGCTCTGTTTTTAACTTAAAGACCTACTCACCCCTGCATTGAACAGCGTTCTCAGCGCTGCAACGATTCTTCACCGCCATCACAGAGGGCGAGACGCGTCCTTAGACACGCCCACCTCAGCTGGCCACGCCCCCTGAAATCTCTTTAAATTGCGCGCACAGCTGACAGCGCGGCATTACCGAATTGTGAGTCTCCTGAGGCGGAAGCCGGGAGTGAACCCTTTGCTTTTAAAACACTTTTGATTGTGCTCTGTTTTTAACTTAAAGACCTACTCACCCCTGCATTGAACAGCGTTCTCAGCGCTGCAACGATTCTTCACCGCCATCACAGAGGGCGAGACGCGTCCTTAGACACGCCCACCTCAGCTGGCCACGCCCCCTGAAATCTCTTTAAATTGCGCGCACAGCTGACAGCGCGGCATTACCGAATTGTGAGTCTCCTGAGGCGGAAGCCGGGAGTGAACCCTTTGCTTTTAAAACACTTTTGATTGTGCTCTGTTTTTAACTTAAAGACCTACTCACCCCTGCATTGAACAGCGTTCTCAGCGCTGCAACGATTCTTCACCGCCATCACAGAGGGCGAGACGCGTCCTTAGACACGCCCACCTCAGCTGGCCACGCCCCCGTGACGCCCTCCCGCTTAGGTATAAAACATGTGCCTCGCCAGGAAGCGCAGCGGACGGGCGCAGCGGGCGCGCCGTCTGCGCGCCGAAGGCGCGCCAAAGGCAAGCCCGTCTGGGCCCGTCCGGGCCTGGACCGGGCCCAGGGCCTGTCCCCCTGTCCATGCTGCTGATTCCGCACGTATGTGCTGGACCAACTCCCAGCTCCATTCTCTGAATCCCTCCCTTTGTGCGGCCACTACCCCCTGCAATCCTATCCATCTTGAATCAGCTCCATTCCATTGCCCTCAATGCAACTTCACTCTCCCGCCCTTCCTTTCCCATTCGCTTCCTGATCCCACGCCACAGCTCTCAACCTCTAATCATCGGACGTTGAAAGCAGGCTTAGTCAACTGCCGGTCTCTCCCCCGTCATGCCAATGACATCTGGTTGCTGATTTCCTCCGAGGAGTGGGACATTTTATTCCTCACTGAGTCTTGGATGACTGACTCATCCTCCCCGGACATCTATTTAGCCATTCCATCAGGCTATGACATAAAATGTGTTAATCGTGCAGGGGGAAAATCGGGAGGCGGACTAGCTATTATCTTTAAATCCTATTTCCAACTGACCATTACCAAACTTACCAACATTGGTATCATTGAAGCCCTCTACTTCTCAGTATCTGATTCCGCGGCTGTCATTCTAGCTGGCTCTCTAATCTATAACCCCCCCATGGCGGCTTCCCTTTCTCTTACCGCTCTCACCCACCAGTTAGCTGATCTAGCCTTGAAACATCAATACTTTTTGGCTCTAGGTGATTTTAACCTTCATGTCGATAATTCCCTCTGCGCTAAAGCGAATAATTTACTGGAAATCATGGATAGCCTTAATCTTACTCAACTTGTCACCGGTCCTACTCATGTGGCGGGTCACACCCTGGACCTTATTTTCGCTAATTTCCCCACTATTACTGTTTCCCCCTCCCTTCCTCTTACATGGTCGGACCATTACCTTATCCCTTTTTCTTTGACCTTAGACCACAAATCTATCCCTCCTATGCCCAGGAAAGAGCTGGGAAGGAAGTGGCACAAAGTCACTTGCGCTTCCCTGGACCCGATATTCCATTTCCAGACGGACCATCTTTCCCCGGATATCGATTTTAATATCGCCAGGCTCAACTCCGCCCTCATCAACGCTATTGACCACATTGCCCCCCAGAAACTCATCACTTCCACCAGATTCCGTCCTTCCGCTCCCTGGTTCTCCACCTCCCTCCGCGAGGAAAAAAGTAGCTGTAAAGCACTCGAACGGAAGTGGAGGTTAAATTACGATCTTGAAGCTAAGCTTGCCTACAAGGCGGCCTTGAAAACATTTCTCAAACATAAAAAAACAGCCATGAAAGACCACTTCTCGCTCCAAATTGCCAAGGCCAAAAATTCCTCAAAAACCCTCTTCTCCATTGTTAAAAATTTTATTACCCCTCCGGCTAGGACCACTCAGGTCTCAGCTAGCCAGAAACTATGTGAAGGACTCTCGGACTTTTTCCTCGAAAAGATCGATAGACTCTGCGTTTCCTTCCCTAAAGGGCCAATGCCTCGGCCTCCGTCTACCGATCCCCCTAACTCTCCGTCCCTGCTTGCTTTCAATAAACTTGCCCAGGAGGATGCTCTCAGACTACTCATTCATTGCAAGTCTGGTGCACCCTCTGACCCCGTTCCGGCCAAAACTATGGGTGAACTGGCTCCCCTGCTAGCCGACCCGTTCCTCTCCATCTGGAATGCCTCTCTGCACCATGGCTTTTTCCCTACCACCTGGAAGGAAGCCTTGGTGATCCCAATTCTAAAAAAGGCAGATGCCGATCCTACTGTATTCTCCAACTACCGCCCTATATCCCTCCTCCCCAAACCTGCTAAGGTTCTGGAAAAAGCCGTGCAGTTGCAACTCACGGAGTACTTGGAGAACAACTTACTACTGCACGACTCGCAATCTGGATTTCGGGCAGGATACAGTACGGAGACGGCTCTGCTGGAGGTCTCGGAGACCATTCGAGAGTGCGTGGACAGAGGCGAGGAGGCCATGCTGGTCCTCCTCGACCTGTCCGCGGCATTCGATACGGTATCCCACTCCATCCTCCTTGACCGACTACGGCATATGGGCATTGGCGGCACTGCCATCAGTTGGATCGAGTCCTTCCTCTCTGGAAGAAGTCAAAGGGTGCTGTTGCGGCCTTTCAGATCGGAGGAAAAACCCTTATCCTGCGGTGTGCCACAGGGCTCGGCCCTCAGCCCCCTGTTTTTTAACATATATCTTGCCCCACTGGCCGGCGTGGTGGAGTCCTACGGAGTCAGGGTGGTCTCGTATGCTGATGACACTCAGCTAGTGTTCTCCTTTAGGGGCCACTCTGACTCCGCGTTCTCCAACTTCCGCCGGTGTCTTAACAACATCAGTGATTGGATGTCTGAAAACCATCTAAGACTCAACGCAGACAAAACAGAGGTGCTGTTTTTTAACCAGAAAAATTCCATCCCCTCCTCCTGGTGGTGGCCCTCGGCACTTGATCCCGCTCCCTCTCCCGTCCATTCGGCCCGCAACCTGGGCTTCCATTTCAATGACTCTCTATCATGCAAGACTCAGATTCAAAAAGTGACCTCGGCTTGCTTCCTAAAGCTACGCATGATCCGGAAAATCCTTCCCTATCTCCCTTTGGATTCCCGCCGGACAGTTACCCACGCTCTTATCACGTCCCACCTGGACTATGCTAATAGCCTTTATGCCGGAGCTCCCCAATACCTGATTGACCGGCTTCAGATTGTCCAGAATGCGGCAGCGAGGCTGATTGGTAATATTTCTTATCGTCAGTCAGTTGCCGCATATCGTAGGGAACTGCACTGGCTACCTGTGGCTAGCCGAATTCAGTTTAAGATCCTCACTCTGACTCATCGAGCCATTAATGATCGTGGACCAAACTATCTAAAAAAACGAGTTTCAATTTCCCGATCCATCAGATCTTTAAGATCCAATGACCTATGCCTCCTGATCTCGCCCCGCTTTAGACTTTCCAGAATGGGTGGCAGAGGATTCAGTGTCATTGCTGCAAAACTATGGAACTCCCTGCCAGTCGATCTCAGATTCTGCCCTTCTGAATCTGTCTTCCGGGCCAGACTCAAAACCTGGCTCTTTTCTAGACTTTGATCTTTCATGTCATTTCCCCTGTCTGTTCCCTCTTCCCCTCTAAGACTCAGGTTCCAGCGCCGGGACACCCCTCCGGGGGTAGCTGTGCGCTTTACAAGCTACATAAAATAAATAAATAAATATCATTCTGGCTGGCTTCTGACAGGCTAAAGGAGCCCGCCAGCCAGTCAGAACCGGCTCTTAATCCCAAAGTCCAGGTCTTTATGCCCCTGGGATTATGATGCATGGTTTACAACATGGTTTCCATGCCTGTCTTTCCGACATGGAAACCATGTTGGAAAGTGTGTTTAGGGGCCCCCAGCAGGGCCCCCTTGTATGTGCTGCCTCTCACTGAGGGCTGAGAGGGCACCTATGGTGCCCCCTGTTGATCCCTGTACCTAGATCAAAGGCAACTTGAGGTGCCTGCCATGGGTGCTGGGGTGAACAGCACCTCCCATTTCCCT
Source organism: Lissotriton vulgaris (assembly GCF_964263255.1). Taxonomy (NCBI): domain Eukaryota; kingdom Metazoa; phylum Chordata; class Amphibia; order Caudata; family Salamandridae; genus Lissotriton; species Lissotriton vulgaris. Next base: position 16,684 of record NW_028240997.1, read on the forward strand.
ATGGGAGCATATTTTAAGGCTGTAATGCATGCTCCCATAGGGACATGTAGGAATGCGACTGAACAGTGTTTAGTTGCATTAGTGCGTCGGGACCGCCAATCAGTCCGAGATTGTAATTTGGCCCCTAATCTCTCCAGGTGATAAATTGTTATATTAATTTGATGCAAGTGTAAAAGGCAAAACTTCATGGAGATATAGTTCCACCAAAGCGGATGTTAGCAGTATTTGGGCTGGGGGATACTGATAAGAGAAGCAGATGAGGAACAAGCATTGGTAAATGCAGGAAAATATGCTACAGCTAATAGAAATGGAAGAAAGGTAAGAGGCACGCTCAGGAACCAATGAGAAGCCAGGAATAAGAGGAGGTGGGATGTAAGTCCCTTTTAAGTTTATATTAAAAACAATAGATTTCTCAAGCACAGCGCAAGCGCTATGCAGGCGAAACCTAAAAATGACTGCATGTAATAAGTATTTTACTGAGCATTTTAGCAGTGATTTGCAGTAATACCCTAATACAGAAATACTACTGCTCCAGAAATTGAACTAAGAACTCCCTGGTGTTTTTTACTTTGATTTTCCTAACGTGCCTTTTGTTATTGGATTTAGGATGCATAAAGTCGTGTTTATTTTTCATAATTTTTGGGATTGGGAAAGAATGGCTACAGGTTTTGGCCCACATTTACTGCATAGCTGTTTGTATATTGTTCTCCCACTTTAACAGCAGTTTGTACTCACTCAAACTGCCAGACTACAGCCCTCCATATTTAGAGGTCTCTTTGCGGTCAGAAAGTACTAAAACTTTGTAGTGCAGGCACCAGGTTCAATGTGTCAAAGTTTTTTTGTTTTTAAGAACCAGACCCCACAGAGGCAGTTTGGTTTTGAAAAACAAAAATGAAATGCCCATGACAAGCTAGGAGTTTTATCTCAGCGTTTGGGGTAATTTATTTGTTTCTCTTTTTGGGACCACTAGGATTTTCCCAGCAAGAAAAAGTACATTGCAAAGGCTGCCCTAAATGGGGGGAATGGTCTGAGATCAGACACACATTTGTGGTGTTGTCAGCGGAGCCCCGCGATCCAGACCCATCACACAAGATTACAGCCGGTCTCATCACCAGAATCAGTGGAGACCAATATATGGCGTCCCCTCTACCCCCCTGAGATCCATTACGAGCCAGCTTGCCAGGTTCTGGGAAGAATTGTGGAGGAGACACCCCGGTGCACCACGAGGATGAGCTCCAAGATGGCGTCACTGAGAGGCTGTCAGAGAGCAGACTGCTGAGATCTGGCTCCACAGGACCCGATGCATATGTTGGGGCATCCCTCAAGAGACACAATCTGAAGCAGTGAGCTCCTAGGGACCCGTTGGCTCCCTTAGTGGGGGCCTGGATTTGGAGGGCAGTGTGCAGCTGAGGGGGACTAGGACCCTGAAGGCATGATGCTGTGGGAGATGTTGCATTGGCTCCCTTCCCTAGACGCTGGAGCAGACTATTACCAGGTGCTTCCCTTGCGGCTGCAGAGAACTGAACAGGAAATCCAGAACCCACCCTCTCCCAGCCAGAGCTTGCTGCAGTCATTGACAGTGAGGGTGGGGCCTTCAGAGATTGCTTACCTAGGGTCCCTGCTTAACTAGAGATGAGTGGAAGCTATGTGGGCACCCCCCCAGAGAGGACATCAGAGGAGGCACAGTAGAACCCTGGTGAGGATAGCTAGGACAAACGTGCTGCCCCCTGGCAGAGTTGGGCCACCCTCCTGTGGGCTCCTGTGATGGGGCCTGGGACCCGCCTACAATCTACCAGCACTGGCCTTTCCTGCTGAAAGGGAGCCTGTGGTTGCCACCCTGGTGGGTGCCACTGGGTGCTACCGAGGGCTGACAAGCACAGAAGAGAGCAGGCTTTTTGCGCTGGCAGCAGGGAACTCCTACATCCCTCTCTTCTTATTAATTGGCTGTTTCTCCACTGCACACGGCTGGAGCTGTGGTGGCACCCCAAGCACTCCATATTCAACACCTGGCCGATTCTTAAACTTGCCACATCACCTGGCTGCATCTCTGGGGGACCACCCCCTCATTGGGGTGTGAGGAGTGACTTGGCCGAGGGCCCTGGAGGGTGTTTCTTGATCCTGGCAGTGAGCATTGGGGCAGCTATTTGTGAAGACTAGGAATAAAAGTACTGCACTACCTGCCAGCTGCATTCCATCAGTCAAATGAGGGGTGCCCCCTCCCATAAACCTGTGCTAGCCTTTGACACTATAGGACAGATGGGGTGGCATGCCCAGGGACTTGGGCCAAGGACCCTGAGACTCACTGGTACAGCTGTGGGCATTTGACCCAGGGTCTTAGACAGGCGACATTCACTAAAGGCTACTGTCAAATGGATTCAAGTGAAACAGAACCCTTATCAAACAAGTGTCTGAGGGCCACGCAGAGATGTGTAAAATTACCAGGAAGAGAGACACAGCCGGGCCCCATATGCTGCATTGGGGTCATCGGTGGGTGTTGAGGGGCCATCGCTAAACAGCTGTGGTAGCAAAGCAGTGGACACTATGCTAGAAGTAATACATGAATAAAAATAACATGTTGGTCACAGATCAGGGCCCGCTCAGGGATGATCCTAGGTGACTGGTCGAGAGGGTCACCACCACAGAGCAGACCCTGGAGGATATAAACCCCATTGGTGGTGTGAAATGGCAGTAATGTGTAACAGAGTAAAGCTGCTTGAATTGTGGGCAGAAGAATCCAAGAATAGGGCAAGAAGAAATCATTTGTGGATTATTGGCTTACCAGGGTGCATTGATGGCCAGAGCATAGACATGACTACTTTTCTTGAAAAATGGCTCTGCACAGAGATAGCACCAGAAGGGGTGTCCTCATTCTTTGCAATAAAAATAGCCCATCAATTGCCCTCATGCCCCCTGCTGCCTGAGATGGATCCTTAACTGTTGGTCACCAGGGTGCTGCATTTCAAGGATAGAGATCACATACTGACCCAAGCTCATACTTAAGGAGAGATAACTGTGGAGAACAAGAGAGTCATGATCTTTCCTGATTTTACCACAGCAGTGAAATAGCAGCAGGCTTCTTTTACAGAGGCTGAACAACACCTATGACAACTGGGCATCGCACATGTCATGTTATTCTCAGTCATGAAGATTCCATGCCGTTTTCCACCCTACCACGGCAGCTCTGGGACTGGATTGAGCAGCTCGCTCGACAGGGGAATGGGCCTCCCCTCAACAGATGGAGAAGAAGACAGCAGCACCAGTGACTAAAGGAGAACCTAGTGCAGGAACAATGCTGACGTGTTTTCAGGCTATGGGAAATGCCAGAGAGTAGTGGAGGTCATGGCAGCTATAAGTGGAATTGGATTCACCCCCTTCATAGCTGGGGGATGGGGGAGTTGGAGAACTCGGACTCAGACCAGACCTAATTTTTATCCTGTATTATGGAAGCTTCCCTCCAGAGGTTACCCCACGAACAGTAGATGAACTAATTTAACAGAAAGGGCTAGGAAGAAGACAGACTGCACTGGGGGGAGGCCAGAGAAATGATCACAAGGGGTACTTTAAAAAAATGATATTGAAAGTGGATGACTGAAGTGGTATTGGCTTATTAACCCCATGCATGTAACCTTTTTTCTTTCTCTGGATGGAGTCGGGCAAAACCAGGATGCACCTGCCTTAAAACACACAGTCAAACTTTACATTATGTGTATGATGCTGGAGCAGAAGTTGACATATTGTCTGATAGCTTGATGGGTGTGAGTTCACATCTCATCCTTGGTTCGGGGAGTTGGGGAGTTTTTGTTGATTATCCACCAAGGGTATTATGGTCAACTAACCCCACCTCTCTTACCCTGCCTACTACAGGTGGGGCTGAGAGCACTGATTCCCTCCAAGCACCCTCCTGACAGGTTGATAACTGTCCACTACTTTATGTTCCTAACATGGCTATCCCTTAACCTATACATTTATTAGTTGAAACTTTAGGGGCCTAAAAAGCATGATAGAAAGGTATACAATTGCCTACCTGAAGAGAAGAGGGACCCATATCGCCATACTAGAGGAGACCCACTTGATAGGTCTGGAGTGAGATGCGCTCCGCAGGCTTTGGAGAGGACAGATTTATGCCATGATATACTCTGCCTTTGCTTGGGCAGCCTTGATATAGGTTCAACCTGGAGTCCCATTTCCAAAAACAAGGGAAATCATTGATCCACATGGTAATGGGTAGGTTGGCAGTCAGAAAACACAATGCTCATCGCTTGTTCTCTGAAGATTTAAAACTAAAAAAAATTGCCCTTCGTCGCGCCGAATGCACCTGGAGACAAATCTATTCCTTAGAAATACATAACCCTACTCAAACAGTAAGAAAATGCCATTTTACAAACCAAGGAAACTTATTTTTTCAATAAAACACTGAGCTTCACCAATAAATCAAAGGACATCTTCTCTATTGTTGACGAGCTATACAATCCAGTCACAGCGAAACTTGTCCCGACTCAAGCACTATGTGACTCACTCAACACTTATTTCATTGATTAAATTATCACCATCAAGACCAGTATCCCTGCTACCTCTCCCCTTAAATCTCAGCCACCCCTGCTTAGGAACTTTCACTCCTTGGAGCAGTTTCCTCCCATCACCAGATATGCCTTCTCGACCCTACCAATGAAGGTCAGATCAGGCTCTCCGTTGGACTGTTGCCCCACGCACATCTTAAGGGAAGTTTTCCTCTCATGTTCTGACACTCCCCTCGCACTATTGAACAACTCCCTTACTCAAGGTACAGTAGTCCCCAAGGCATTTAAAGAAGCAGAAATTGTGCCCATCCTGAAGAAGGTAGGGGCAGATGCTCTAGCCGTCACAAACTATCGCCCCATATCCTTACTTCCCTTCTTAGTCAAAATCCTGGAAGCTCACATTGCAAGCTTTATGTCATTGGTCTATGGTGCACCTGAGAGTATCACGGTAGACAATACTGAGGCCACCCCCATGTTGTAGCACTCTATCTACCCTGGTCTTTAAGAGCTTCCTGAATTGAGGATATGAAGTGTTCGATTTAATATCTGAAGGAAGAGAATTCCAGATTTGGGGAGACAGAAACGCGTATCTTAGACTCCCCAGTTTCTTACGTTTGAAAGATGAAATAACTAAGAGGTTAACGTGGGAAGGCCTAGGATTCCAAGTGGGGGGGGTGGGTAATCTCTGTACCCGAGAAAAAATAAACACTGGATATTTGCGTCAGGGCATTGGTGGTAAGAAATTTGCTAATCTTCCTGATCCTCCAGAGCTGAAAGAAGCAGGTAGAGACTCTGTCCCAATCTGGGATTTCATCAACAGGCCGCTGTCAATATTGATGCCGATGCTTTTAATAGATCTAGACAGGGGGGATGGGGTTTCACAACTCTGGCGGCCAGAAGTTGGAGTTAAGGGGTTTGAGGTTAATTTAGTTTTATCTGGATTCAAGTGAATACCATTCATCCAGTTACTAATCTATTGCATTGTTTGAAAGTTAGAGTTGGAGTTGGGAGAGTTGTCAATGTCAAAGATCAGTTGAAGATCATCAGTATAGTTGAAGGTGCATGCCTTCTTTTCACTCAGGGATTGAATATGGGGAAATAAGTATAAATTCAAAAGGTGCGGTGAAACGGAGGAGCCCTGCGGCACCCCGCATGTCAATATCACTTTAGAGGAATTGAATTGAGTGATGCGTACCACTTGCAACCAATCCTCAAGAAAGGATGTAAGCCACTTGAGAGCCAGGCCCTGTATCCCAGGGTCATTGGCGCGGTCGACCAGGAGTTCATGGTCAACCATGTCAAAAGCGTCAGAAAGATCAAGAAGCGCCAGGGCCTGTGTGATGCCCTTGTCTGCCCCATTCCTTAATTCATCTAGGACCATCAAGATAACAGCCTCAGAAGAGTGTGAAGGTCAGAAACCCACCTGATGGGGCTCAAGAAAGTGGGATTGTTCAATAAAAGAGCAGAGGTAGCTTGCACGCTCCTAAAAAAGGCACGGAAACGTGTGTGGCATAACCATCGTGAACATCTATTACATGGACAACCTAAAGAAAAAACGGTAGAACGTTTAGTGTGTGTAACAACATTTAACACTAGGAGCAGTACGATAAAGAAAATGATAAATCGTCACTGGCACTGGGTCAAAGAGGAATTAGGGAGAATGCCCCCTCCTTTACATGCCTTTAGGAAAGGGAAAAAATACCAGAGATCATTTGGTTAAATCCCTCCTACCCTCTACACAACAAGCAAGCCAAACTACCTTGTGGGGACTTCCCCCTATATCAGGACACACCAAATGTGGTGGATGTAAGGGTTGTCCTCTCACTTTAGCGTGTACTACTTGATATTGAATTTTAGTGTCTATTTTATTTTTAGTTTTATCTGAATTTATTGTATATCGGTATGTACTAAACAACTTACTTGCTTATTTTGTATTTAATGTAAATCACTTCTCTCTCCCCCTTTGGGAGAATTGTAGATTTTAATACCTGAATTTTGGACTTTACAATACCTTGCCCTACACCGCATTAACTGTGCTCGTATTTTTGAATGTTGGTTAAATCTGGGCTTTTAGATTAAGTAATAATTGGGCAGAGCGATGACTTTTGGCTATATGAAAATATGAACTAACACATATGTATCGTTTAATTCCTTCATAAGATATTATAAATGTTTAACTCTTTGTGTTCATCTGTAATAACTCTATTCTGAATTAATATTCGTGAATTGAGCTTCTATCCATGAGCGTTATATCGTATAATTCTCTTCGGTTCTACTTTTCAGCAGCCAAGATTAGATTCGGGGCTTTCTTCCCGTTCCAAAATGGCGCCTGGTTAGGTATTTTTTATGCCTTAGTTGAACGTAATCATTATACTTAACCCACAAGATTTTTTTTTAATAAAGAGTCATAAACATACTTAGTATCAGGGGCTATTCCATACATTTAAGCCTTTTACGAACTCTTCATACATCTGAAGGCGGACATCATATTCCAGTCCCCTTTTTATGTTTGCTTTTAAAAAATGATCATTTCCACACTACTGGTTGTCACGCACTGGCCCAGACGCGAGACACCCATTGAACCGACGTTATGTCGCTCGAGCTAGGTAAGCTCCTTTTGTGAACTAAACAGGGGTTTAGAGCCACCACCGTCACAAGAGGATTTTGCGGCCATCCACATTGATAATAATCGGTCCCCGTTTTTCCTTATAGCGGTCCAACTCTGAGAGGACCTTTTGAGGCACGGCGTTAGTTTAAAAGCATCTGTACGCCGTCAATTGCTGAAGGGACAAGTCCATTAAATCATCCCTCGCAACCTATTGAACAGGTAATACAATTACTTTAATTCTGATTTTCCCTGTTGATTTTTTAGTGAATAAGTATACGCAAGGTCTTTTATTGATTTTATAGGGACCTTACTGCCTTCTAGAGAGAAGTCCTAGAGTGATACTGCCTTCTAGAGAGAAATCCTAGAGTGATACTTCCTTGTGGGCGACTCCAACTTGTAGGAGACAAGGTATTTCCAATTTAATTCAATTCACTACTAACTTTCAGGTTACTAGGTTTTATTAGTTTCAGGTCCTCAAAAACTTTATTGTTTTTTAGGAGGACACCTCCTTAATTGACAAACGAAAAAAGAATAAAACACTAGAACTACCCACGCCGTGAGGGTAAGCAAACAGCACCGGGCTTTTCTTCAAGCTCGTTTTTTGATACTTAAAAGCAACAGCTCACTTAGACATATTTTTCTTGTTTTATAGGGTCATTCACAAACTTAAGGTTGCCCGTATGTTTTTATAGTCCAGATGAAGACTCGCATGGCCCAGGCTTAATTCACCGCCAGGCCCTAAGTCGAGTCGAAACGTCGACGCCCTTTTGATTCTTGACCTGGACCTATATACTCCAACCTTTCTGTGCATTACAATTTATCAAATATATGGGTTGTTCAAATGTATTAATACTATGGATGAATTGATTCATGGCCAGGACTTACAACATGGATGATTGTTGATCCACCTTGTAATATAAAAAACAGTGTTTCTTTTTTTATGTCACTAATTTCTGCAATTCTTTTCTTTTCACCACTCAACTTTGTCCAATTCACATCTTCCTATCTTGCATGCTCCCCTTGGGGCAACCAATATGAACAGTCCAGCCCAAACTGCGAAGCCATGTCTTCCCTGGACCGGAATCTTGATGCCAAGTCAAGTCAAGTCAAGTCAAGAGATTTATATAGCCGCTACATACCCAGAGGGTCTCAAGGCGCTTGAAGAAGGGTGGGGAATTACTTGTCGAATATCCACGTTTTAAGTTGCTTTCTGAATGCTAGGTGGTTCTGAGTAAGGCGAAGGTGAGTGGGAAGTGAGTTCCAGGATTTAGCTGCCAGGTAGGAGAAGTATCTACCTCTCATGGTGGTTTTGTTGATGCGAGGTACAGTGGCAAGGGCTTGGTTGGAGGATCGTAGCTGGCGGGAGGGGGTGTAGAAGGACAGTCGTGTGTTGAGGCATTCGGGTCCAAGTTTGTAAAGTGCTTTGTGTGCGTGGGTTAGGAGGCAGAAAGTAATCCTCCTATTGACGGGGAGCCAGTGGAGGTTTTTCAGGTAACCAGAGATGTGTTCTTTACGCGGGATGTCTAATATGAGCCTGGCTGAAGCGTTCTGGATGCGTTGGAGTTTTTTCTGGAGTTTTGCGGTGGTACCGGCGTATAGGGTGTTTCCGTAGTCCAGGCGGCTCGTGACCAGTGCGTGGGTGACCATTTTTCTAGTTTCGGTGGGGATCCAGCGAAATGTTTTTATGAGCATGCGAAGAATGTTGAAGCAAGATGAAGAAACGGCGTTGACTTGTCTGTTCATCGAGAGTGAGGAATCCAGGATGACGCCCAGGTTCCGTGCGTGGTCCGTCGGGATGGGTGCTTTTCCAAGGGCCTCTGGCCACCAAGAGTCATCCCAGGCGGAGGGGGAGGTGCCTAGGATGAGGACTTCTGTTTTGTCTGAGTTCAGTTTCAGACGGCTGTGCTTCATCCATTCGGCTACTTCTTTCATTCCTTCATGCAGGTTGGTTTTGGCAGTGTTAGGGTCTCTGATGAGTGATAGGATCACTTGAGTGTCATCGGCGTAGGAGATGATGTTGAGGTTGTGTTGGCGTGCGATGACCGTGAGGGGGCTCATGTATACGTTGAAGAGGGTGGGGCTGAGTGAAGATCCTTGTGGTACGCCGCAGATGACTTCAGTGGCCTCTGACTTGAATGGTGGAAGGCGGACTCTCTGGGTTCTTCCGGTGAGGAACGAGGTGGTCCATTCCAGTGCTTTTCCTTGGATTCCGACGTTTCTGAGGCGCTGTAAAAGGGTGCTATGACAGACTGTGTCGAAGGCTGCGGAGAGGTCAAGGAGGATGAGGCAACTGTGTCTCCATTGTCCAGTAGAGTTCGAATGTCGTCTGTTGCTGCGATGAGGGCGGTTTCAGTGCTGTGTTTGGCTCGGAAGCCGGACTGTGAGGAGTCGAGGGATTTGTTGGTTTCGAGGAAGGCGGCGAGCTGGTTGTTGACCGCTTTCTCGATGACTTTGGCCGGGAATGGAAGGAGCGAGATAGGGCGGTATTTTTTGAGTTCGGTGGGGTCAGCTGTGGGTTTCTTCAGAAGGGCGCTGAGTTCGGCATGTTTCCAACTTTCCGGGAAGGTTGCGGAGTTGAGGGAGCAGTTGATGACGTCTCGGAGGTGCGGTGCTATAATGGAGTCTGCTTTGTTAAAGATGTGGTGAGGGCATGGGTCTGTGGGGGATCCTGAGTGGATAGAGTTCATCAGACGGATGGTGTCCTCAGTGGAGATTGGGTTCCAGTCATTGAGGATGTTCAAGGGGGGTGGGGGTCCTGCAGAGGGTTGGGTGGGTTGGTCTTCGGGTCGGTTGTCGAAGCTGTTGTGGATGTCTGCAATTTTGTTGTGGAAGAATGAGGCTAGGGAGTCGCAGAGGGCTTGAGAGGGGGTGATGTCGTTGGAGTTGGCTGAGGGGTTGGTAAATTCCTTGACGATGTTGAATAATTCCTTGCTGTTGTGGGCGTTGCTTTCTAGTCGGTCTTTGAAAGCGGCTTTCTTGGCATTCCGGATCAGTTGGTGGTGTATGCGGGTGGCGTTTTTGAAGGCGTCCTTGGTGCTGGTGTTTGGGTCTTTTTTCCAGGCCTTCTCAAGGGAGCGACAGAGTTTCTTGGATTTCTTAAGATCATCGTTGAACCAGGAGGCCTTCTTGCTGCCTAGTTTGATTTGTCGTTTTTTCAGTGGTGCTAGGATGTCGGCGTTGTTGGATAACCATTGGGTGAGGTTAGTGGCTGCTTGGTCGGGGTTTGAGGAGTGGGCGGGGGGGTTTTGAAGAAGCAATGAGGAGATCTGGTCGATGGTGATTTTGTTCCAGTTTCTTCGCAGAGTGGGTTGGGGATGGTTGTTGGATGTGGACTTGTTGTAGGTGAAGTGAACGCAGCTGTGGTCAGTCCAAAGGAGAGCTGTGGTGTGGCTGAAGGAGACATGTTTGCTGGAGGTGAAGATAGGGTCGAGTGTGTGACCTGCGATGTGGGTGGGGGTAGTGACAAGTTGTTTGAGTCCGAGGTTGGCGAGGTTGTCCAAAAGGGTGGTGGTGTTGCAGTCGTTGTTCTTTTCAAGGTGAAAGTTGAGGTCTCCCAAAAGTATGTAATCCTCGGAGGGGAGCGCGTGTGGAGTGATGAAGTCCCTGATGTCTTCACTAAATTGTGCGTGGGGTCCTGGTGGCCTGTAGAGGAGGGTGCCTCTGAGTGTGGTCTTGGAGTCGATGTGGATCTGGAAGTGAAGGTGTTCAGTGTTGGCGAGATTGACGTCTGAGCTGGTTGAGATGCGGATGGATTTCTTATGGACGAAAGCGATGCCTCCTCCTGTTTGGCCGGTACGGTCCTTGCGAATGATCTTATAGCCTTCCGGGATGGCAATGGTGATGTCTGGGGCTGATGTGGCGTTCATCCATGTTTCTGTTAGGAAGGCGACGTCCGGAGAGATGGTGTCTAGTAGATTCCAGAGGTCGATGGCGTGCCTGTGGACTGAGCTGGTGTTGAGCAGGATGCATTGTAGGTGGTTGGGGTCGGATATCTGTTGTGTGATCGTAGATGAGGAGTTGTTCTTGGTGCCGTTAAACTTGCAGGAGTTGCAAGAGAAGGGTCCATGGGTGTGTCCAGGATAGGCTTGGACGCAGTTGGGGGAACGGCCGGGGTTAAGGGCTAGGAGGGTGGTGGCATCGTAAGTAATGCGGGAGGGGTGGGCATAACGAGGACCAGGGGGTCTGGCGCTGGGCGCGGTCCAGGCGCGGACTGGTGTAGACGGGCTTACCTTTGGCGCACCTTCGGCGCAACTGGGGCGCGGTCGCTGCGTGTGGATGCTGCGTGTTAGAAGATCTACCATAAGTAGTTAGTGGAGGGGGCGGGGAGAGGGGTGGTCAGCTGGGAGGCGGGATGCGGGGTGGAGCTGCAGGCTGGGACAAAACAACAACAACAAGATGGCAGGCAAAGCGGAAGTGAGGACGACGGGGCTGGGGTGGGCAGGGTCGCCGGTCTAGTCGGTACAGAAAACAGCCAAGGCAGCAAATATGCAACTAGCGCACCAAACGAGGATACAGTCCTAGCACACAACAACAATGCTAATCAAGCATAGGCACAATAGCGCTAGCGTTAGGCTGAAATACAACTAATTAAGCGCAGGCACAATAGCGCTAGCGTTAGGCTGAAATACAACTAATTAAGCGCAGGCACAATAGCGCTAGCGTTTGGCTGTAATACAACTAATTAAGCGTAGGCACAATAGCGCTAGCGTTAGGCTGAAATACAACTAATTAAGCGCAGGCTCAATAGCGCTAGCGTTAGGCTGAAATACAGAGTGCAGGCAAGCGTAGGCACAAGCGTGGGTGCAAGCAACGATACCACAGGAGGCTTGGTGAGGAGCGTGGTGGGATGGATCCTTTGCGCTGCCATAATTACAGCTTTGCATTAAGCGCTGCCCCACAGTTTGGCAGTCGCAAAGAGGCAAGAAATAACTACTTTAAACACAGGAATATGGGTCTAAATAATTGTAGATCCCTACCAAGACATTCTTTTGAAATTGGGATGCTTATTAAGAGAGAAGACCTTGACATTTTGTTCCTCACGGAAACGTGGCTTTGAGAAAGCTCCTTGCCAGACATCATAGGCACCCTCCCCCAAGGCTTTGAGATACACCGACTTGACAGGGTGGGTAAAACTGGTGGCGGCATTGCCATCATTTGTAAATCACATTTTGACTGCTCCATCACCCCCCTTGATATAGTTAATTGCAAGACTATTGCTTTCAGACTGTCCCTTACCTCACATCCTCCTTTTCGGGCAGCCTTATTTACAGGCCACCAGGGATATGTAGGTCTTTTGCAGAGGCCATCCCTGAAATCCTGGCCAATCTGATCCTAGGAAAAGACGCCTTCACCTCATTAGGTGACTTTAACATCCATATGGATGACCTAAATAATCCATCGGCCAAGGGACTTTTAGCTGACCTTGAAGCCTTACATTTTACGCAATTGGTGAGCCTGGTGACAAATGAAAAAGCCCACATTCTGGACCCTATTTTTTCCAATGACCCTAGATTACAGGCTCTCACTCTAATTCGGATTCCTTGGTCAGACCATTTTTTCATTCCCATTTTGTACCAAAAGTCTCCCTCACTCAAGCCCTCAGGGGGTTGCTCAGTCCTAGGACGTAAATGGCCAAGGCTGGCCCCCGAGTCCTGGACCAAAGAATTGGAGACTTTTACCCCACCAGATACAGGAGATCTTGAGGAGGCTCATAAAAGGTGGTCAGACTGGATTATCGGATCTGTGGATAAAAACTTCAAGAAGCCTGGACCAATAAAGAAAAGAACCCTTAACAGATCTACTTGGTTCAGCCCACACCCAGCAGCCCAAAAGAAACACTGTAAAAAACTTGAGAGGTGCTAGATGAATCAGTGTATAAGGAGATGAGGTGCGTCTGGTGTTCAGCTAATATTATACATTGTGGATCTTTCGACTGCAAAAGGGCAACAGCAAAAGGGCAACAGCAGCTAGATTGCCAATACGAAAATCATTGGGAAAGGGGACAACCTTGTCTAGTACCCCTTTCCATGTGAATCATATCCGAAATCACTGCACCGGTGCAGCCCTTGACAGTGATTTAAAAAACAATGATGATATCCAGCTGCAGCATTCTGGTCTAATTGCCATCTTTTGTAACAATGCCTTAACACCTTGGCTGCTTTGAGTTTTCTCCTCCTATGCTGAGCTTTGAATTTTCCCCATTGTTCATGACGAGCTCAGCTCGTCATAAGCACAGCTCAACCGTGCCTCATGACGAGCTGAACTCGTCATGAGCAGCGAAGGGGTCAAACAGGATCAGCCAGACGTGTCAAAAGCTTTTTCAATATCTAGTGAAGCCACACAGTTATTTGCCTGCTTCCACTGGGTCCAGTCCATAATATGGAACAGACATCTCAAACTGGGAAATGTGTTCCTGCGGGGGAAAAAACAATGTTTATCAGGGTCCACTATGGTGTGTATTATTGGTATAAGCAAATTTGCCAATATATTACCTAGCGCATTATTGGCTAGATATCCAGGATGGAGCCAGGTAAAATGCCCCTGTTCGTAGCTGTCTTGTATTCCTGTAATAATTGTGGTGTTATTTGTGCGGTGCTAGAGTGTAGAATTCGACCAGGAATCTGTCTGTTCTGGGAGTCTTGCCCCTGCTGTTTGTCAGCCAAATCTCTTCCAGGTGTGATAGTGTTTCAAACTTTTGTTGTTATGGTAAGTTAATAGTCTAGACTGCTAGCTGGTCAAAGTATTCCCAAACAAAGTGCTGCCAATTTCTGGTGGTGCCTTGTACAGTTCTCCGCAGTAGGATTTAAATAATCCTGATTGATCTCCAGTTGAGAGTTCACCAACCTCCCTCTGGAGTATGATGGCTCCTATGGGATTTTGTAGTTTTTCAATTCTAGCAACCATACAAGCAGAATCCCCACTGTATTACCATATGTATGCTGTTAAGTTATGTACTCCCTATCCTTTATGATTCATAATCTGTCTAGTGCCACCCTGTGGTAGCGCTCCCACTCCCTAAGCACTTGAAAAACCTTCTGATCGACCTCACTTTATATCACAAAATCTCGTTATTGCTTCTCCTTACACAAAAACTCATTCTGTGACATTTTCTTTATCCAATGTACCATCTATGTTCACTCCCCCATTAACACTACCATAAAAATCATCCCACTCTCCCGCAGCATCTGATGTAGTGCCTGCATTGTCTGTAAAGTGTTGCTCTATGGACTCCCCAATTATTGAGGGGATCCTGAGTGCATTAATCCCAGTTGCCCACTGCAAATGGCGAGTGGTCATAAAAGACTCGGCTCACAGTACTAGAGAGACAGACTGATCCCATTTCAGATTGGTTCACGATTAGAATCACCACATCATATTGCAGGTGTCTGCTCACCATTCTGGAGAGAAGGTGTGAACATTGTGAAGAATAGACCTTCATTTGCTTTGGGAGCATATGCTACTACCAGGGCTAGTGGCTTACCAACAAGATCCCCCTCAATTAAGCCCTTCAATGCTCATGACGAGCTCAGCTCGTCATGAGGTACACCTCTTGTGTGCTCATGACGAGCTGAGCTCGTCGTGAAAAAGAGTATTCAGTAAATATCAGCACAGGAGGGGGATCAGCTTAGCACCCAAGGTGTTAACACACATTTGCCCTCTGAGTAAATATTTGACGTCTATAGTGTGAAAGGTATCATGTTCGCAATCTAAATTAATAATTCTCAGGCAAACCCAGAATATGTAGTCCAACACACTGAATCACATCATCTCTTACGTATTTTTGGAGTTCATGTGGCCTTTGTCGACAAGTAAAATATATATGGTTCTGTGGAGGAAAGTATGTATTTCATTTTTCTTGATTAGGATTACCATCCCACCTATATTCCAAGTTAAAATGCAAAAATTATCGATAGCCATTATAAAAACTTACTATCCTTCACCTTCCACAGTTTCCCAGACCACTGTCACCATTGCCTTCTTCCAGTTACAAAAACATGTGCCTCGTCTAACATGCGGATGACACCTCAGCTCCAATCCCCCGCTGAGCTTTCAAACTCACCCAAACTTTGTACACAGTAATCTTGTGCTGAACAGATTATCCTACTGAATAGATGGAAAGCCAAGTATCAACAGATATAACATTAGAATATGTGTCTCCACCCCTGTGCCCTTCACCTGCCATGCCCCATCCGTTCTACATGGCCCCCAGAACGCTGAAAGCTAATGCAGACCTCAGGGCTAGCCACAATAGTCATGTTATGCAGAAAAAGGATTGCTGATGCATGGTCAATAGATAGCCCATATCATAGGAGAGAGATTAGGGCCCCACCCAATTCCTTCACCGCGCCACTGCCCTGCATGGCCAGTACTTTAGAGTCTAATCACTGAGCCTCTGATCCAGATGCACCATTCCGCTCTATGTCAGCCACCTCCTGTGCCTTTTCACTGACTGTCTGCTCCTTGGTGGGTTTATTGTGCAACCTTCGCAAAGGTCAGTGTCTGCTCCTGGATACTATCCTCTCTTTTTTGAGGGCTCACTGGTGGCATCTGGCCATTACTCTATAACCCAGCCCAATCCTCTTCCGGGGTGAAAAAGAGCACAGTTCTTTGTTCTTCAGTCACTTTAGGCTTCCTGGGAATATTAATGTGTATTTTATGTGTAGGCGTCAGACTCACTGCTTTATCTGTTAATTTTTTCTGCAACTTTTTTGCTTCTATCATAAAAACCAAGAAGATAGTCACTGCAGTGGCGGCTTGTGAGACTTGAAAGTGGTGTGGCGTAAAAGTTTGTGATGTGTGGCTTGTAGCTTGACAGCCACAAGGGAGGTTCAGGGGTGTTCTCCCCCCAAGAAAATTTTGAAAAAAGAGCTGGCAAATGGTGAATTTCAAGCATATTTGAGAAAGCAAGAAGGTTAATAAAGCAATTGTTATATTCCAGTTTTGACATCAATAATGCTCACTAATATTATTGCAAAGAATCTCTGTGACGACCTCACATGAGAGGTCCTGTTTTGATCTAAAAAGAAATGTTGATATGGATGTTGCATGAAACAAACACAGCATTTCTCTGAAAAATGTCCATAATAGTCTCTCATACAACCTACATTCAAAATAAATGAAAGGAAAATCGTATTTAACACAGTTTGTTCGAGAATTCTTCAATGTCATCAGGGCAAGAAACCCAGCAGAACAGAGCTGGCTCTATAAGGGGACCCATGAAATTCTGGGGCCATGGGCCAGAGCTGAGCCCTCTTTGTCAATGCCTTAAAACGTCTCAGACCAGGCCTGGTGTTTTTCTTTATGTCCTGATACATGGCTTGCATTTTATTTCTTGCATTTGAAGCACCTGTCTTCTTCAAACCACTTTACGTAGGCTGCAAGCCATTTTCAGGCCATGACAAACCCTTCTGAGGGTCACCTCTTCTTTTTCCTTCCAAATGACTCTTACCTTCCTTTCCATCCACTACATGCAGCTTTACTCTAAGCACAACTTCCCATAACACACGCTTATGTTTGCCTTAAATCACCATTGACTTTCTGCAAATTGCCCACAACCCACTTAAGATAAAGATATCACCTTTATTGGAAAGTGATACCCCTGCAACTTGACACTAACTACTCTGGCTTATATATAAACACCACCAAACATTTGCATGAACTCACATGCCCCCCTTAACCCGCTAATGATAACATCTAACTTCAGTTACTTTAATCTACTACAAAGAAACTGAAGTGCATGCATCAAATGGTTTGCCTTCTCGAGAGCACCAGACTAATTCCAATAACATTGGACTAATTTAGGAATGTTTACAGCTCCCAAAACACAACAAAATGCTCTCCGAAACGGTAGGACTTTGGCTCACAAAATCATGCTGCCTTCTTAAAATATTGCCAACTGACTAAATATGCAAGGGTGAACACAGTAAGATTTAATTCAAACTACATCCTTGATGATGACAAATTCCCTAAAATACCCTTGGACGAATGTCCTAAGGAAAGCTAAATGAGACCCAACTGCAAAGCGCGCACTTGGAGGTGAGGCTTGTGGAATATCTGATTGGTGGCGCGTAAGCAGTCAATTAAGTGTTGCATGTGAGCAAGCGAAAGGCGAAGCCTGCTGGGCACATTTTTTTTAAAATTGTGTCTTTTGAGCAATATTTAGCACTATTTCTGTGATAATTGTACCAGACAGTTATTTTAGGGATTTATCAAGTAAAACACATTCATTCAAGCAATCATTGACAAGGGAGAGGGCCGCCGACTGATGAGGAGCTCAAGAAGGTGCTCCGGGGCTCTGGGGCTCCGGGGCTGGGGATCACAAAGTTGCAGAGATCCCTTGTTGGTCTGGCATCCTCCACTCAGCAATTGCCATGGAATCAGCGGTGACGAACAGATTCGGAACCGAAGTAGAAAAGTGGTGCGACTCGCGGATGATGCTCTCAGTCGGGCCAACCTAGCGCTGGGCACAGTGGCCGAACCTTTACACTCACCCTGGTGCTCACACGGAGATCCAGGAAGATCCATGCACTGAGGCGCACCGGGAGCAGGGGACAGCAGTGGCTGACGAGCCATTGCGAGCTCTGCACGGGGAGAAGTGGTGATCGGGTGGACCCTAGTTCCACACCGCAACAGAAGAGATAGGGACGCAATTTCCCCAGATGGACCCATGCTTCGCACCACACCAGGGGTGGAGGTGAGTCTCTGATTCACAGACGGGCGGCCGAGCTCGCGGGTACAGCCGGAAGCAGAGTTGTGCACAGACAGCATGAGCATGATCGCTATGGTTGATGCTGTGCGCATGGGGTTGAATTGTGGAGATTGCCCTTACGGAGATCGTAGCACAGACGGGAGAGGCAGCAAAGACGGCCAGCATCTCCCGAGTGAGAGCGGAATGCCCTGCTGCATCATGTGCACAAGTAAAGGAAGCCCCCTCGCTGCCCAATCGGTCATAGCCAGTTGCTTGGCAAATTCATTACTCCTTAAATATTGAAAACAGACCTTCTCCTCCATTTTGAGCTCACAAATACATTTCACAGACAGTACCTTCAAAATGGCAGCTATCGGCTCTCCATGCTAAGAATCTGGCAATGGAAAGAGGTTTGCGTATGGGAGACAAACAAAGGACTACAGCTACTAGCTGAGCCACTCTCAACCAAGTGGCAGCCATCTTGGAATGGGTCTGTACATCTATAGTTTTCAATGATTGTCCTGATGGGTTTAGATTAATATAGGGTATTTTTTTTTCTTAAGCCCTATACAATTTTTCAACTACTTTCCCTCTTAATGGGCATAGACGTTCAGGAATTCGAGGATAATAAAAGACGCCAACAAGGACCATAGCAAGGCTCGTAGATGTGCTATATAAGCAATATACTAAAGGATACGGCTAGGTGAGTGTCACTACTGCAGGACCACATCGAAGTGTTGTATACCTATATTCAGCATCCACGCACTTTTGACCCGATAGTGCAGCAGCCTGCTAAGCACCTCTCAATCGCATGGATTGTTCGCTCTGGTCTACAGATACCACAGACAGAGGCATGGAACGCGATGCTGGACGGTACCCCCCTATTGCTGAGATGACCTACCGCATAATCTTGACACTGGACTTAATGTCTGTGTGACCCCATTTGAGCAATGGGCCCATTTACTCTTACTTCCTGGGCCACCACAAGGTATTTCTCTACCACTGCCGATCTGCCAGAACTGTACTGCTTCTTAACCCCCTGTTACTACTCCCCCCCCCCCACATTCCCTCTATTCCTCTATTGTGGACTTGTTTCTTCTGTATTTGACTATGCAATTGTAACTATTGTAACCTTGTTTTTCCCTGACCACCGAGACCTGAGCAACTTGGCTGGTGCCTGGTGGAGCTGCTAGACGACCATAAAGGAGATCCACCCTGGCTCACCACCTCAGCTGTCACCTACCCAGCCGGACATTGGGCACTGTTCTCTCCGTCTCGTCATAGCAGCCGTAACTAATGTAACCTTGCTTTTCTGTGACTGCTGAGACCTGAGCAACATGGCTGATGCCAGGTGGAGCTGCTAGACAGCTATGAAGGAGATCTGCCCTGGCTCACCACCTCGCCCGTCACCTACCCAGCCGGACTTTGGGCACTGTTCTCCCCGTCTCCCCGCCCTGTCTCCTTCCTCCCCCTCCCTTCGACGAATTGCTGTAACATTGTTGTTTTGCCTATGTTTTACTATGCTCTGGTAACGGATGTAATTTGTAACTTGAAATTCTACGATTCCTCATGTAAAGCGCTCTGATACCTTCGGGTCTATCCAGCGCTATATAAAACTCTTCAAATAAAAATATATATTTTTTTTTAAATGAGTAAAATGGTAATTTCACCATATTTTTCCACCAGCTGCAGCCGTTGGGACAGTCTGTGGCAAGCCAGCAGCCACAGGAAGTTAGTGAACTTCAGGCCTCTGATGCATTCTATTACTTCAGTCTCCCCAGAGTGGCAGCAGCTTACTATTTGTCATGAAAGGGAAAGGGCTGCATAAATGCTTCGAATTAGTATTGCTCAAACAATCAAGCATTGCAAGGGGACAGTTTGACAGGAATGTGCCAAACCAATTAATGGAGCGGAAAAGCTAATAGAGGGAAAGGAAGAAGAGAGTGAATACGATTTCATCAGAGGAAAGTGTGAAAAGAAAGAGGGAGAGAGCAAGGGAGAGCATTTAAAACTTTTCTGCACTTGTTTTAAACCCTAGTTTTGCTGAGTGGCATGTTTGGATTTTTGTGGAGGTTCTTCCCTTTTAGGCCCCAAGGTGCCTATTTATGAAGAGTTTGCGTTGCATTTGTAACACACAACGTGGTGCAAGCATGACACAAACCCTAAAAAGCAATTTATCAAGTCACGCAAGACCACTTTGAGTGTCGATGTGTGGCTTGATACAACATAAAGCAACCAGTGCAAATATCTGCGTTGCGTTACTCTGCCCTGGGAAGGCATTCCATTTTAGATGCATTCCTAGATTTATCATCACTGGTAAACATGGGAAAGCGCGGAAAGATACGCCTTCTCATGGGAGGCATAACGAGTAGAAATATCTTCATTTCTCCTCATTACTTCCTCTTTCAATATAGAGGAATATGCATCTGAGTGTTGTTTTTGAGTAGGAAGGTGCACAAAAACAATCCTGCATGCCATGCAGGCACATGCAAGGGTGCCTGCATTGGCACTAGGCAGCCCAGTGTTTGCCAGTGCTTGCAAAAGGACAGGAATGCACAGTATTGTAAACAATACACCCCATTCCTGCCCTTTCCCTGTATTGCAGCGCAGCAAGATGACAGATAATAAACATATATATGCCACACAGCTCACAGCGGTCCTGTGATAGGCAGGCAGTGGATTAACTGGTTGTGACATCACACAGATTAACCTACAAGTGCCTGGGAGCCATCCATCATCTAAAGTTATTTGTCGTAGGCCAGGCGTGGTCTGATAAAGAATGCTTGCCTTTCCTCCCTGTAGCACGTCCAACGGACTATACTGCCTAAAATTCCCTGTCTCCCTGAATGTTAGACATCACTGTTAAGAGCACATTTCCTCATTTTTTTCCAACTAACACAGGATTTCCACGAGTGAAAAAAACATGCAGTAATACAAATACAACAGGGCTGCACTGACTGTAGGGTATTGTATTAAACAGTACACAGCTCAAAGACGCATTTACTGTTCCTTCTACTCTGTACAATGCCAGCGAACCTAAATTCGTGGAATAGAAGAGACACTAACAGTGAAACATTATTTAAATGTAGCATAGAACCAGTTTTGCCTCGCAAACACAACCATAGCTAAAAACGCTCAAATTAATTATGAATTTTAAAGTTGTTTTACCTGTTAAATATGTTATTTTTTACACCGTGTCTGCGTGCCTGTGTCTCCAGACTTAGATTCTGCCTTTAGTTTATTTTAGCTGATGCCGGGGCCAGGGTCACTAAGTGAGGTCAATCAGAACTGTACTAATGAAAATAGCTCTGATCTCTTTATGGCGATTCCACTTCGTATGCAGTGCCGTTACTGCCTGGTGGCAATGCGCAGGAAGAGGGAACAGAGAGTATGCGCAAAAATCAGATGGCCAATCACTTAATTACGTTGCACCACACCCTTTCTCAACTCGTTACAGGGTGGGTGGGCCACCACCCTGTGACGAGTTGGAAAAGGGTGTGGTGACAATGCTCAAACATGTACTCTCTAATACTCACTCTCTACTACTCATTCTCTACTACTCTCTACTAATCTCTCTCTACTACTCACTCCCTACTACTCACTATCTACTACTCTCTACTACTCACCCTCTACTACTCTCTTCTCTCTACTACTCACTCTCTACTACTCTCTCTCTACTACTTACTCTTTACTACTCACTCTCTACTACTCTCTCTCTACTACTCTCTACTACTAACTCTACTACTCACTCTACTACTCACTCTCTACTACTCTCTACTACTCACTCTCTACTACTCTCTACTACTCACTCTACTACTCACTCTCTACTACTCTCTACTATTCTCTCTCTGCTACTCACTCTCTACTACTCACGCTCTACTACTCACTCTCTACTACTCTCTACTACTCACTCTTTACTACTCTCTACTACTCACTCTCTACTGCTCTCTACTACTCGCTCTACTACTTACTCTCTACTACTCTCTATTACTCACTCTCTACTACTCACTCTCTACTGCTCTCTACTACTCACTCTACTATTCACTCTACTACTCTCTACTATTCACTCTCTGCTACTCTCTCTACTGCTCTCTACTACTCTCTACTACTCACTCTCTACTCTCTATTACTCACTCTCCACTCTCCACCTCTCTACCTCTCTCTAGTTCTCAACTAGTCTGTACCTCTCTACCTGTACCTCTCTACCTCTACACCTCTACCTCTCTACCTCTCTCTACATGAACACATATACACACATATATATGCATATGCATTTATATATGTGTATATATATATACATACATATATAAACATATATAATCTGCATATCTATATAAATACAAATATAAATGCGTGCATACATATACATATATGCATACAAATGCATGTTATTTACATGAAAGTTTGAAAAACACTAATAAAAGCAGAGCTAAAAAGCCACCTCATTACAAACAGAATGGCTTTAACTTAAACGAGGGTGAGATCTATTGCATGTTCAATGCTTGTTTACTTTGGTTCCATCAAGAGGGCATTCAGATGTGTCACACATTTGCCATAAATTCTGAATGTTAGCACTCTAGTTGCTCATTAAATCACTGTAGTAAAACTACTGCTCACCAGGGAAGTCTGCTGCTGGTATTGAAAGTGCATGTTTCAGTCTGCATGTCAGAATTTTTTTATGAAATAGAAGAGGATCTGAGAAGTCACTCAAAATGTGCCCTCATTTTTCTTTCTGAAGAACTAATCATCCTTCCTATGACAAAATGAACCCCCTCATTTTGTTCCTTTTTAAATTAAATGTTTTCAGACTTACCACTTAATTCCAATCAAGATGGCTTCTGGTGTGCTTCTGGTGTGCCATACCTTTGTCATAAGTAAGACTGTTAACGCTCTAGTTGTTCTTTAGAACACTCTGGGCCATTCTGTCATTGGGCTATACTTGGGCTACATCTGGGTGATATTTGGCCTACATTTGGGCTCTTTTGACTCTGGTGGCCATCTTGGGAGACTGCATGTCAGAATTTTTTTATATAATAGAAGAGGATTTGAGAAGTCACTCAAAATGTGCCCTAATTTTTCTTTATGCAACACTAATCATACTTTCTATGGCAAAAAATACCCCCTCATTTTGTTCCTTTGAGTTACCACCTTATTTCAATCAAGATGGCTTCAGATGTGCCTAAGTAGGACTGTTAGCGGTCTAGTTGTTCTTTAGAACACTCTGGGAAGCTGCAGTAGAACACAAAGGAATCAACTGACAGTCTATGTCCTTGTTGGATGTACATGTTTTACTGAGAATGTCAGACTTCATTCTCACATGACTGAGAAAGATAATGTGAATTTACAAAAAAATATGCTTTCAGTTTAGCTTATAGATCCCCTTCCAAACCACTGTGGGAAAAGCGTGAGATAATAGTTTTCTTTCAAACATGATTCATGATATCCCAGCAGAAGGCTTTTTCACATGGTAAAATAACCTTGGAGCACACCACAATTGGCACCATCAACAAATGATTTATAATGTAACTAAAGTCCTAAAACCTTCTATTAACTGCAATGCTTTTTAATGAGGTGCTATCATGCATATTGGTCCCAAGATGGCTGCCAACACTTCTTGGATGAAGTACTGACAGCCAATCAGATCTCACGATGAGATGTGTGGTTAGGCTCCGCCCAGATATATATATATATATTACCTACTGGCGATAGCCAGTAGGTATATATAGTTAGAATTTTTTCTCTATGGGACTTTTGAAAATTCTATGTCTAATAACTTTGGCGTTTGTGGACGGAATCGGCTGAAATTTTCAGGAAAATGGCACATTTTGATTCTGAGCAGCCCCTGAAAATTTGGTGGAGTTTCGTCAAGGGGGGGCTGAGAAAAAAGGGGGGTCCCAAAACGCGTTTTTTCCATTCATTTTTCCATAGGGCGGTTGGACTCACTTTTAGCCCGAACGGCTGAATGGATTTGCACGAAACTTGGCAAAATTGTAGGGACTGTTAGCCCGATGTGCCTTTGCTAGGTCTCAATATATGTGCTCCAGTAGTTTTTGAGAAATTAACGTTCAAACCAAGATATATATCTGTAACAGCGCTCTGGGCAGCGATCCGGTCCGCTTACTTTTCGCTTATCGGAACTTTGCGCGCAGAAAGCTGATTGGCTCTCCGGTGTCTGTCAACATTCTAAACAGTCCGGAGCGGACGCCATCTTGTCTCTTGGTAGGATCGAGAGAGAAGAAGAGGTGGAAAACGAAAGGGGAATTTAATGAAAGGGGGCAAGGTATCCCCCTCTTGACCCCCTAGGAATGTTGTTGGAGTTATTAAAGGGTCCCGTGGGGAAAATAAAAAAAAAATGATTTTTCACGGTAGAAGCGCGGCCGCGAACTGGTAGCAAAACGGGAATTCGCCATTTTGTGCTTCGTTAATTAAATTACTAGTTATAAGTGGGTGCGGGAGACGTATCCTAATCCCCTATGTTTCCTGAGGGTGGCTGAGGAGGCTGATATATGTTGATACATCTCTTCCAGCGGCTGTGCGTGAGCTTTTTTTTTTTTTTGCTGCGTGACAGTCCGGAGCGGCCGCCATCTTGTCTCTCGGTAGGATCGAGAGAGAAGAAAAGGTGAAAAACTAAGGGGGAATTTATTGAAAGGGGGCAAGGTATCCCCCTCTTGACCCCCTAGGAATGTTGTTGGGGTTATTAAAGGGTCCCGTGGGGAAAAGGAAAAAAAATGATTTTTCACGGTAGAAGCGCTTTACGGGCCGCGAACTGGGCCGCAAACTGGTCGCGAAACGGGAATTCGCCATTTTGTGCTTCGTTAATTAAATTACTAGGTATAAGGGGGTGCGGGAGACGTATCCTAATCCCCTATGTTTCCTGAGGGTGGCTGAGGAGGCTGATATATGTTGATACATCTCTTCCAGCGGCTGTGCGTGAGCTTTTTTTTATTTTGCTGCGTGACAGTCCGGAGCGGCCGCCATCTTGTCTCTCGGTAGGATCGAGAGAGAAGAAGAGGTGAAAAACTAAGGGGGAATTTAATGAAAGGGGGCAAGGTATCCCCCTCTTGACCCCCTAGGAATGTTGTTGGGGTTATTAAAGGGTCCCGTGGGAAAAAGAAAAAAAATATGACTTTTTAACGGTAGAAGCGCTTCACGGGCCGCGAACTGGGCCGCAAACTGGTAGCGAAACGGGAATTCGCCATTTTGTGCTTCGTTAATTAAATTACTAGGTATAAGGGGGTGCGGGAGACGTATCCTAATTCCCTATGTTTCCTGAGGGTGGCTGAGGAGGCTGATATATGTTGATACATCTCTTCCAGCGGCTGCGCCATCTTGCCTTTTTTCCAATGCCACAATTTTGTCGTGCACGGCAGCCATTTTAGATGCCAGGCTGGTCCCAGGCTATCACCTACCCCTGCGGATGTAGTTTATGGCCCCAGCTGTAGAGAATTCAGACATGCCAACTCTCCTGATTCAGGCGTGTGACTACTGATTTCAGTGCTAGTCTCCCGCCTCCCGATTTCTGCAAGCAAAAACCCGGGGGCATATTACGAACAACTAGCGATAATTTTTGTCTCTAACTTGTTTAGAGACAAAAATTATCGCCGCACATCGGCGATTTTTATCGCAGATAAACCTTGCTATTATCGCAGAAAAGTCAGCGATATTCATGTATTATCGAGCAAATGCTCTTAGCCATGTTATCCACCTCCCATTGGATAACATGGCTAAGAACTGCTCAGGGCAGGTGTTAGATTTTGGAGATATTCGCGCTTAGCGCGAATATCTCCAAAAGTTGGTAATAGGAGATAGCGATGTTAGCGACTGTTTCCAGTCGCTAACATCTTGGCACGCCCACTTTGCATGTCATTAGTGATAAGTATCACTGACATGCAAAGCGGGGCTCAAGATGGTCGCTATCTCCTTTTAGCTGTCACTAACTGGTGTTAGCGACAGCTTGGTAATAGGGAGATAATTTTATCTCCGCTTTCATGGCTTTTAAAGCCAAAAAAGCGGAGATAAACCCCCTTGATAATATGCCCCACGATTCCTTGGGGGTTTCAGCTGACAGGGCTTGGTATTGTGTTACATGGTAATTTTTCCAGGAAACGTCAGAGGGTCGATGCAGGGGTTCTAGAAGAGGTGATAAACCATTTAAGCCTCATGAACAAGCGCATGGTCTTTTAAAGATTTGTGAAGTACTCGGGGCGGCGGTGTGTGTGTGCCCTCTTTTAGGAGCGGGCGGGGGGGCACTGCCAGCAACTTGCCAGGTCAGGTAGTGTTCAACACGTGCATCACCCTTTCTCTGTCTGCTATTGCGCTCCATGCTTCGGAAAGGTAAGAAAAAGAACGTGCATTTGAGTTTGAAATGTCCGATCCTGCAGCAGCACACTTCCAAAGCCCACACATGACAATAACCCGATTCAAGGCCCCATTCACCCGTTTTTAAAAAAATAGATAACACTCCAACAAAGTAAGGTTATAAAACTTTATTAACTATTAACTATAACGAACGGAACAAAAACTAAAAACATTTAAACATTTTTCAACACAAAAAGCAACAATGGTTAGAAGCTGTCTTTTGTGCGAATAGTCCCAAGGCAGCACAACGTGCAGAGTTCTGGACGGCACCCAGGTGATGTTGCCTGGGTGCCGCACTGGTTTAGGGATCCTACAATGCTGCTCCGAAAATTGGCGTGGGGCGTCCCGGGTGGGGCGGGGGGAGGCCTCGTCAGTAGCGGTCTGTTGTGCGAATAGTCCCAAGGCAGCACAATGTGCAGAGTTCTGGACGGCACCCAGGTGATGTCGCCTGGGTGCCGCACTGGTTTAGGGATCCTACAATGCAGCACAGAAAAACAGCGTGGGGCGTCCCGGGTGGTGCGGGCGGAGGCCTCGTCAGTAGCGGTCTGTGTCCAGTGTCACATGGCTGACACAACATGTACGACAGGCACCCAGGTGATGTCCAGTAAACTGCCGCACTGGTTTTGGTATCCTACAATGCTGCTCCGAAAATTGGCGTGCGGCGGCCCGGGGGGGGCGTGGGGGAGCCGGCGTGAACGGGCCTCCCCAGGTGGCGGCCATCTAGCTGAGTTGCGCTCGCTCTTGCGGCCACAGCGTCTCGCTCACCATGTTGTTGAGTTGCTCCCACTCTTGCAGTGCAGCGATAGGCGGCTGCCACATGGCTCTTAAAATGGCGGACGGCTCCTCGGTTTTGGGCCTGGTCCACTGAAATGGCCCTGGGACACTTTGGAACTCGGACGCTTGCCTGCTAGGGCTTGGGCTCCATTCTCGAAAAGCGTCCCCTCAGCCGTGAAGATTGTATAAAAGTCTTGGGGGCCCCCGACTCCCGCAGGCTTCCGGTGGGGAGCGGCTGCCATGATTGCTCGCGGAATGACCACGACGGAGCCACGAGATGGTGGTGCTCTCATGCTGACGCCAGCTTCAGTCTGAATGATCCAGAAACAAGGTGGGGCTTTCATCGTTTGGGAAAAAAAAATGTTCTAAACCAATGAAAAGTGTTATTTTTAGGTCATATGACCAAGCCTTCCATCTTTAGGAAACCAAAAGTAAAATGAACCAATGAAAAGTTTTATAAACAAGTCACAGGACCTGTTATGCGGCATAGGGCTACAAAAAGCGTAGAAAATCCGTTGGCACGTGAGGAGGCATCAGTAGCGGACCGATGTGCGAATAGGCCGAAGGCAGCACAACGCGCCGAGATCCGGATGGCACCGAGGTGGTGTCCAGCAAATTGCCGCACTGGTGTGGCCATCCTACAATGCTGCGCCAAAAGACGGCGTGTCCAGCTGAGTTGCGGTCACTGTTGCGGTACAGTGACTCGAACGCGCCGAGATCCGGATGGCACCGAGGTGGTGTCTAGCAAATTGCCGCACTGGTGTGGCCATCCTACAATGCTGCGCCGAAAGATGGCGTGTCCAGCTGAGTTGCGGTCACTCTTGCGGTACAGTGACTCGAACGTGCCGAGATCCGGATGGCACCGAGGTGGTGTCCAGCAAATTGCCGTACTGGTGTGGCCATCCTACAATGCTGCGCCGAAAGACGGCGTGTTCAGCTGAGTTCCGGTCACTCTTCCGGCACAGTGACTCGAACGCGCCGAGATCCGGATGGCACCGAGGTGGTGTCCAGCAAGTGGCCGCACTGGTGTGGCCATCCTACAATGCTGCGCGGAAAGTCGGCGTGGGGTGCCCCGTTGGCTTATGAGGTGATGTCAGTAGTGGACTGATGTGTGAATAGGTCGGAACCAGCACAAGGCGCCAAGATCCGAATGGCAAGTCCTGGATGTTGAGTGCCTCAGTTGAGATTTCTGAGCAGTGCTTGTAGGACTGTCTGAAGCTTATTTGCACCTGCTGCAGCTTCACTATTGCCCTGGTGTGGCCAAAGGTGGCACATGACATAGGCGGCCGGCTCCCGAGGTCCGGCGGAACTTTTTGCCTTTTCCTTTCTGCTTCTTTTCCTACAATCCGTTTCATCTGAAGACACGACCAGGTCCCTGAATGTGTGCAGGGGGACGCTATTGATTGAATGAAAATGGCGGCTTGACACAAAGCTGACTCAAGCGTTACTGTTGATGCTATACAGACAAAAATTGGTTTTCAGTTTGTACATTCTTCAGGATTTTTTTTTCCATCCAAGTCTGATTGAGAGTTTGTAGAAAAATGGCTTCAGATTTTCCACATACTACTCTTCAACATTCTTCCTAAATGTAACAATGTGAAACTCACTAGGACAATGGCTGTTTCTGTTTCCTTTCAAAATGCTGCCAACAATATTTTCTGAATGGAAGACATCATCTTGTAGCATAAAGGGACGAAAGGGGTTCTGGTCTGGCCGATGGTTGGTGGAGACATTTTGACTATATCTTGGACCTGCCCGGCCTCGCCCAAAATGGCGCCGGTATAAATGGGACTCGTAACTCCTTGCCCGCAAATGTATATCTAGAAAATGTTATTGTAAGTGGCCGTGTCGTATTTTAATTACAAAATGTACGTCCACCGATTCCGCAACTGTTAGACACCTTTGTTCTTGCAACCTAATGGCCCGCTCGTTACGTTCTTCTACAGTGTAAATGTCTCCTCATCATATACGATTTCAGTTTGCTCCGTGGCCGGCCCACGTGGTTATAGGCCCGTATTTGTATACTGACATTTTCACAATAAAGGTTTTTAAAACAAAACACGGTAGTAGTATTTACATTGGTAAAGTTTTTACTTTTAGTCACTGTTTTCGAATCAGTAAAGGCAAGTGAAATAAAGCAGTCCAATTACATGACGGATAAAAGGTATAATATGTAGGAACGCAGTAAAGATAAATGCTTAATAGCAGTTGTGTTTTTCATGTCTGCAATATAAAGTGATCGATAAGAATCTGATAATCAGGCGTATCGGCGACTAAGATAGCAGGCCGAATCTCTTTTACTCAACGGCTCCGTCATGGAAGGAAGAAACGCCCTTTTTCTCGAAAAAGGAATATATTTTACTTTCAAGACAGTTGTAGATTTTCCGGGAAAGTACATTAGCCTGGAATATTATAACATATGTTTGAAAAAAAAATATTGTTCGAAAACAATAAAAAGCGTAATTTTTAGGTCATATGACCAAGCTTTTCATCATTAAATTAACAAAAGTAAAATGAACCAATGAAAAGTTTTATTAACAAGTCACATGTCCTGTTATGCTTACGTTGCGCGCTGCGCGCCGCGCCGCGGATCACTTCCGGGTGCGGTAACGCGGCGTGTCATATAACGCATTACGCGACAACGTAGGTCAAGAATATAGTCAAAATGTCTCCACCAACCAGCGTTCGGAACACAACTCCTTTCAGCAGTCCAAAAAGTTCTGTTAAATGACAACAGAGGGGACAGGCAACAAGAACCATCAGTCAAAGAGGGGAGGGCAAGTTCTTCTCTTCCGGGTCATGTTGGGGCGCTACCGGAACTGATCGAATTGGTAGTCTACAGTGTTTCTGGATGTTTCAGACTAAAGCTGGCATCAGCATGAGACCACTACCATCTCGTAGCTCCGTCGTGGCCATTCCACGAGCAATCATGGCAGCCGCTCCCCACCAGAAGCCTGCGGGAGTCGGAGGCCCCCAAGACTTTTGTAGAATCTTCACGGCTGAGGGGACGCTTTTCGAGAATGGGACCCAAGCCCTATCAGGGAAGCGTCCGAGTTCAAAGGTGTCCTAGGGACATTTTAGTGGACCAGGCCCAAAACCGAAGAGCCGGCCGCCATTTTGAGAGTCCTGTGGCAGTCGCCTATCGCTGCACCGCAAGAGTGGGCGCAATTCAGCTGGATGGTGGGCAAGACGCTGTAGCCGCAAGAGTGGGCGCAACTCAGCTGGATGGGACAAGGTTCAGAATTGAAGAGTCATCAAAAGGCAAAAAGTTCCGCCGGATCCCGGGAGCCGGCCGCCTATGTCGGGGGCGATCTCAGGCTACACCAGTGCTATAAGACTTGGGGAGGGTGTCGGAGCCAAGCGTCTTCTCCGAGTCCATGGCCATCACACCGCCCCTCAGGGACCTCCGTCAAGCTGTTTAGGAAGGTAACATATCACATTGTTTTCTAATGCAGTCAGGTCCACAAACGACACTCACTTACTTTGAGAATAGTGAAGCTGCAGTAGGTGGAAATAAGCTTCAGACAGTGTTACAAGCGCTGCTCAGAACTCTTAACTATGGCACCCAACATCCAGAACTTATGCTATTTGAGAATGGCAATGACATCGGAGCATCTCAGGGACCAAAACCATTAACGTACTTTCACGTATGAAAATCTTACTTGGGGAGGGGGCAGGAGCAAAGCGCCCCCTCCCAGTCAGCGCCACCACACAGTATGTTGAAAATTTGAAGCCATCGTTCTACAAAGTCAACCAAACTTGGATTAAAAATCTAGAAAAATGTACAAACTGAAAACCAGTTTTGGTCTGCATAGCATCAGTAGCAACGCTTGAGTCAGCTTTGTGTCAAGCCGCAAATTTGATTCAACTAAGCACAGACATTCAAAAAGGCTCAAATTCAGAACTCTAAACTATGGCACCCAACATCCAGGAGCTTGCCATCCGGATCTTGGAGCCTTGTGCTGCTTTCGATCTATTCACACATCGGTCCACTACTGACATCATCTTATAAACCAACGTTATGTAAATAGTTTTTTAATAAAATGTTTTACCCTGTTTCTTTGCTGGTGTGTTGTCTATATTTTTCATATTTGCATACGGTTTGTCGTTATTTTGTGCGGGATGGGTGATGGAGCCGAGCTGTCTTGCAGCCCTCATGGTGTGGAGCTCAGTTCATCTCACTATTTTCGTATTTCTCATGAAGGGTTGTTCCTAATATTTCTATTTTAGCGAGGTCAAAAAGAGATCCAATTAGTGGCCTACTGATTTTGCTCGATTACTTTTATTTTTTTTACACGATTTTTCACTATCTGCAAAGACTAAACAGAGTATTGCGACTTTGTGCTTGTTTGTAAATAGAGAATGATCCAAAGAGAACCAATTCTAAAACAGTAAATGCTTGGACAACAATCAATCAAATGGAGAGACAAGCAGCCACGACGGATTACAACGGGGGTAAAGGCCTGCGTTAACTACCCTTCAGTATCTGCAAAGAGAGAGTACTACTATGACAAAAGAGGGGAGGGGGGGGTGCAGCGTTCAAAGCACATCAGCGTGCATAAATACGAAAATGTTTTTATTTATCACGTACTTGACATTTTTAAGCTTTTCATATTTGCTATTAAAAAACCAATGAAATTCACAGAAAAAACCATAGGTTATAGTGGATATATAGTTAGGAATTTGCATTTACAAAACCTTGAAAATTCAATGAAAAAACCATTGGTTTTAGGCCATATATAGTTAGGGATTTGCATTTACAAAACCTTATTTTACTCGCATAAAACCATTGTTATTCCATATATAGTTATAAGCGCTAACTATATATCGTGCACCCGCAATCCACTGCTGATGATGTCACATATTACATCATTCATGACATGGTTAGTGACATCACTGATGACATCACTGATGACATCTCAAATGACATCACTGATGACATCACTGAAAACATCTCATTTGACATGACTGATAACATCACTGATGATATCATTCATGTGATAATACGATGAACCTCTTCAGACTCTAATATAACCTTAGATACAATCAGTGTAAACAGACACTCATAGACTGTTACTCATCCATGGAGTTACTCACACACCTAGTCAGTCATGCAAAGAATCAATCACACCTCCATTTCCTCAAATATACAGTTATACAAACTTTACTTATTCAAACATATACTAACACATATTTACTCTCTTATACAATCCCTGATACAAGTTCACAATGATCCATACAGCCACTCACACATTCACTGGCTCTTATGCACAGTTATTTATATATGTCAACTCTCACATGTACTGTGTTTTACATATGTACTTACTTTGACATGTAGCACTGAGATATCCATTCACTCACCAATACACTCATGCACACAGTCAACCGCCCATACAGCTGTTTCCACATGCACTTTTGAACCCATACATCTAGTGAATCAACTGCTCACACATCTATGCACAGAGTCATACACCTCCCAGCCACCCACACACACACTCAGTCTCCCATACAAATACTTGGGCAACCAATCAATAACCCATATAGTTACTCATATAGCTCCTGATCAACACATGCAGCAGTTTACAGAACAACAGACATAATGATGCACAAATTAAGACAGTTTAGTCACTAACCCATGCACTCAGTGAGACACATTTAATCACTCACTCATACAGTCAGTCATGCACCTACTAAATCCTTCATCCAGACACTTATACATCCACTCATTCTTCAATATGTAAGACATTTGTTTACTTTACAGAAACAAACAGTCACTGGATGTTGTCATCAGTGATGTCATCAGTGATGTCATTTGAGATGTCATCAGTGATGTCATCAGTGATGTCACTAACCATGTCATGAATGACGTAATATGTGACATCATCAGCAGTGGATTGCGGGTGCGCGATATATAGTTAGCGCTTATAACTATATATGGAATTTCAATGGTTTTATGCGAGTAAAATAAGGTTTTGTAAATGCAAATCCCTAACTATATATGGCCTAAAACCAATGGTTTTTTCATAGAATTTTCAAGGTTTTGTAAATGCAAATTCCTAACTATATATCCACTATAACCTATGTTTTTTTCTGTGAATATATATATATGTATATATATATATATATATATACACATATATATATGTATATATATATATATATATATATATATATATTACCTACTGGCGGTCGCCAGTAGGTATATATAGTTAGGATTTTTTCCCTATGGGATTTCTGAAAATTCTATGCCTAATAACTTTTGCGTTCGTGGACGGAATTGGCTGAAATTTTCAGGAAAATGGCACATTTTGTTTCTGAGCAGACCTTGAAAATTTGGGGGGGTTTTGTGGAGGGGGGGCCGAGAAAAAAGGGGGGTCCCAAAACGCCTTTTTCCCATGTTAATTTCCATAGGGCGGTTGGACTCACTTTTAGCCCGAACGGCTGAATGGATTTTCACGAAACTTGGCAAAATTGTAGGGACTGTTAGCCCGATGTGCCTTTGCTAGGTCTCAATATATGTGCTTCAGTGGATTTTGAGAAATTAACGTTTAAATCAAGATATATATCTGTAACAGCGCTCCGGGCAGCTATCCGGTTAGCGAACCTTTCGCGTAACGGAACTTTGCGATGAGAAGCTGATTGGCCCTCCGGTGTCTGTCAACATTCTAAACAGTCCGGAGCGGCCGCCATCTTGTCTCTCGGTAGGATCGAGAGACAAGAGGAGGCCAAAACAAAGGGGGAAATTACCATAAGGGGGCATAGTAGATCCTCGTTGACCCCCTAGGTTTTATGTGGAGGTTTTAAAAGGGCCTAGGAGGGTCCAAAAAAAAAAATTTTTTTTTGCGTGGTAAGCGCCAAGTTCGCGAACCGGATAGCTTTCTGGGCAGCGAACTTTATGGATAAAAGAATGAAAGACTTTTCTAATACTGTATGTTAATTGTTTGTTGTTTTTCTTGTTTTTTTTTGTTTTCTTTATTTATTTATTTTTTTTATTATGATTGTGTTTCATACTTTATTAAATTTTCTAACATTTCATTGTCAGAAATGTCATAATTTATTATAGGGTGTAATTGTTTTTCATTTTGAAGCAAGTTGTCTACTGCTTCAACACATTGTAGAAGTTCGTGGTCTCTACTGTCATCCATAAAGTCATCAAGTTTGTCTTGGCTGCTCTCCTTCAGTTCAATCGAAAATGAAACTTGCTGCTCGCCTTCCATTTTGCCTGAAATTTGGATTAAAAAAATATATATTAGTAGAGATAGGGCACTGTTGGGATTAATTTTAGATAGGCAGTTTTTATCAGTGAATTTATCTTTTGGCAGTGTATAGTATGAGAGTGGAAATAGGACTAAAAAAAAGTGTATGTGATTTAACCAAGACACTACTACTACAGAGGGATAGTGTATATGTAGCAGAAAAAGTCTACTATATTAAGTCATAGTGCACAATATATTAAATTATAACTTACCTTCACAAAGAAGTTGAAGTTTTTTGAAGCTTTTGAAATAGGAGGTACAACAAGAAGTAGTAGTCAAAATGGCTGTGTTTCCTTCTCTCCCTTTATATATATACAGGTATATAACCAATCAAATGTCAGGTAATAAAAGTAGAAAATGAAAGTAACATTTTCATTGGTTGTCAATTCCAACAATTCAGATGTGTTTTGTGAAGTAATTTACCTCACGGTACTTGGAGAGGTCTACAGGCTAAATGGCTAAATGGAATTTCAATGAAATTTGTGAGAATGGAAGGGATTGTTATGTAGTATGAGCTAATCTATATTTGGTGAGAGTGTTTCTAGTCGTTATTCTGTAAATTACTTTCCCGCCTTTTTTTAGGACCGCTTTCCGGGAAGCTGCCCGGTTAGCGAACCTTAAGCGTCACGGGAGTCCACCATTTTGTGTTTCGTTCGCATTAAGATACAAGATGGAGGGCAAATAATGTTTAGAATGGGTAGAAGGGGTCATGGTAGACTTATCTTGACCCCCTAGGTTTTCTGAGCGTGGCTGAGGAGGCTTATATGTGCGGAAAAAAATTTTTTTTTAAAAAAATTCCGCGAGGTTAGCTTTCGGTTAGCGAACCGGGTAGCGCTCCGGGGAGCGAATTTTGTGGAAAATTAGTGAAAAAAGTTAGAGAAAAATAATAATTGTGAGTGATCAGATGTAGGGTAGCTCTGAGAAGAGCTTTTGGGTTTATGGTACATTTAGGTACTTATAAGTAGGTACCAATGCAGAGTCTTAAATTCAGAATGAAAATTCTGTTGCCCTCATCTGAGAAGTGAACTCCATCTCCTCTGTAGATATCTTGCATGTAGTAACGCAAGTTATTGTTGTACAGAGAGCCCATTCCATGGTCTCTCATGTAAGCTGAAACAGATTTGTTTACATGCTTCCTCGCTTTCTCAATTTGTGGACAAAATTGGTTGGACCACCTCCATTTCTGTCTTTGGCATATATTGGAATATACCAAGGCAGTTTGAGGAAAAAGTGCCATTAATTGCTCCAAGGTGTCCTTTAAAAGCATTTCCAGACCTACCCCTGTCAAAGTGCCCAAATCATTACCTCCACAGTGCACTATTAACAGGTCAGGTTTTGGCAAATGCATAAAGGTTTTCACCAATGGTATCAATTGGTGACATTTTAATCCTCTTTGGCCCAACCACTTAATTTCCACATCTTGTAAATTGAGGTTGTGTAAATTTCTGCTCTCAGCATACCTTTGAGCCCAGTGGATGTAACTATGTCCAACAATCCAGACGTTAAACATGGTGGAAGAAGGTTGTTCTGCAGTCAGATGAAGTGTGGTAATGAAAGGGCAGTTGAAACAGTAGGAGTTTCTAAAGAAAAAAAACTGTGGATTTACAATGCTAATGATTCATTAGCAGTGATTGGTGCATTTCCATTTCTGAAAACAGAAAGTTAGGGTGCATGGATGTGTTCTTTGAAAGATGTAATTTGAATGGTCAAGGAAGAAACATTTAATGAAAGATTGCACTGGATACGCAGGTGCACTGAGAGTTCAGAGTTCAATTGAAACATTGTTGTGTGAATTTGCAAACATGAGAGGTCTTCCAGGAGGTGGTTGCTATGGAAACAAGGCAGACAGGGCAGAGGGGGGAAGGGTTTTGATTTGAAAAAAGTGAGGGAAGAGGTATGATTGGCTAATATGAGAGATATGTGAAAAGAATATCTGTATTTCTGTGCTTTCAATAGCTGCAGCCTTTGGAGTGCATCCTTTTTCTTCTGCTGAAGACAATTTGGTGTATTTCTGAGACTGTTTTCAAAACTCAAAAAATATTTGCTAAGGTGAGAAAAGATTTATTTAATTTAGATAGAGAATAGTATGATTTAAGGAGAAAATGATGAAGAAAGCTGTGTTTTTAAAATGTGGTTTTGTCTCTAGTGATATACTAATAGAATTAGTTTCAAAGAGAAATTATAATTGCATATTTGGTGTAACATTCTGGCATGCAGTTACACAAGATATTGTAATACATGGAGGCCATTTCATGGTCTGTTATGTAAGCTGAAACAGATATGTTGCTTTTAAAAACGATTTAAGAAATCAATTACATTTCTAGATATGTACTGCTAGAGCTTCATAGGTTGTTTTGGGCCATATTTATAAGGTATTTGAGTGTCTAAGATGTTGTGTTCGCCTTTTAAAATGTAAAGTGTTCCTCATGGGACAAGTGTCTTGTAAATACGCTCCCACTTGTGCTTGGCAAATTTAGATTTTGATTATGGGAGTTACCTAGCCATGTTAATAGTGTCCCAAAAATGGTGCTAGGGCATTCCAGAAAACACTTTCATGTGTCTCAAGGACATTTTTAGTCATTTCTTCATGAATGCAGGTATACAATTGATTTATATGCTGTGTTTAAAAACGAATTTTGAAATGAATTAAATTTCAGGATATGTACTGTTAGAGCTTCATAGGTTGTTTGGGGTCATATTTAGAAGGCATTTTAGTGTCTTTGAAGTTATTTTTCCCTTTTTAAATGGAAAGCGTTCCTCATGGGGCCCTGAGCAGTTCTTAGCCATGTTATTTAATAGGAAGTGGATAACATGGCTAAGAGCATTTGCTGGGAAATGCATGAATATCGCTGATTTTTCTGCTATATTCATGCATTGTGGCCGTTTTTTTTCACATTGCTTCATAGGTTGTTTGGGTTCATATTTAGAAGGCATTTTAGTGTCTTTGATGTTATTTTTCCCTTTTTAAATGGAAAGCGTTCCTCATGGGGCCCTGAGCAGTTCTTAGCCATGTTATTTAATAGGAAGTGGATCACATGGCTAAGAGCATTTGCTGGAAAATGCATGAATATCGCTGATTTTTCTGCTATATTCATGCATTGTGGCCGTTTTTTTCACATTGCTTCATAGGTTGTTTGGGTTCATATTTAGAAGGTATTTTAGTGTCTTTGATGTTATTTTTCCCTTTTTAAATGGAAAGCGTTCCTCATGGGGCCCTGAGCAGTTCTTAGCCATGTTATTTAATTGGAAGTGGATAACATGGCTAAGAGCATTTGCTGGAAAATGCATGAATATCGCTGATTTTTCTGCTATATTCATGCATTGCGGCAGTTTTTTTTCACATTGCTTCATAGGTTGTTTGGGTTCATATTTAGAAGGCATTTTAGTGTCTTTGATGTTATTTTTCCCTTTTTAAATGGAAAGCGTTCCTCATGGTGCCCTGAGCAGTTCTTAGCCATGTTATTTAATAGGAAGTGGATAACATGGCTAAGAGCATTTGTTGGAAAATGCATGAATATCGCTGATTTTTCTGCGTTATTCATGCATTGCAGGCCTTTTTTTATCACATTTGCAAGCATTTCTTAGCCATGTTATCCAATGGGAGGTGGATAACATGGCTAAGAGCATTTGCTTCAAAGGTTGTTTGGGGTTATATACCATTTTTGGGAAATTATTAACATGCCTATCTAACTCCCATAATCAAAATCTAAATTTGCCAACCGCAGGTGGGAGCGTATTTACAATAAATTTGCACCATGAAGAATGTAAAATAGCATACTAGATACTCAAATAACTTATAAATATGATCCAAAACATCTTATGAAGCACTAGTAGTGCATATTTCCAGAAATGTATTGGTTTTCATTTAATGATTTACTTCATTGGTAGGCCTTCACATGTTTTTTTACCTTGGTTTTTTTTCAGTGAAAATCTTATCTG
Organism: Lissotriton vulgaris; assembly: GCF_964263255.1. NCBI lineage: Eukaryota > Metazoa > Chordata > Amphibia > Caudata > Salamandridae > Lissotriton > Lissotriton vulgaris. The sequence continues at coordinate 54,823 of NW_028240997.1, forward strand.
CAACCATGTGTTGGCCTCACCTCAAATAAACAAAACAGGTGATGGACTGAATGTGGATCAATGACACACATTCACCCCAGTCCAAAGATCTGGGCCTAAACAAACCTTTAGATAGGCTACATCTTATCGTCATCCTGAATTAATGATTTAAAATATTAGGGAGTGATTTATGAGTGTTGTATGCCTGTTTTGTACCATTGAGTGTCATTTTTGTGATGCAGTGCTGGTGGAAAATATTTGCTATGTTAAATAATTAGTACAGCATTAAGTTTTAGATGACTGTTATTTATTTACTGTTTGGTAATAGTGGTTAATAACATTTTATATTATATTTTTTCACAGATTCAACTGCAGATTCTTTCATAGTTTGGAAAATGCCTTCCAGAAGTCGAATACGAAAGGCTAGAAAACGTCAAAGACAGCAGGATGATGTTTTATTGCAGCAGTCCTCTTCCCCAAATACTTGTCAAAACACCAAGAAAGGTCCGGGTAAGAGCACGAAATCATTCTTAAGAAATATTTGTAGTAAAAAAAATTTTGCTCAAAAAAATGTGTCTCTTAACAAAAAGAGAAGTAATTTAAATGGAAAGGAGAGACCCATCACAAATGTTACTGGTAGAGGAAGAGATAACTCTGTGCATGATAGTAGAAGGAAACAACAGTTTAGGGACATTCGACAACGAATGTTCCGTAATAGGATATTAGTTAATTTATTGAAAAATATTAAAAAGAAAGGCCAACAGAAAGCGGCATTTTATAGGAAGAAGAAAAATGTAGAGAAAATTATTGATCATGCTTTTGAAATCAAGCGAAAGTTGTTTATTTTGGTAATCAATAGAATTAGGAAACTAAGCAAGGTAATTTCTGATTTCAAAACAAAAAGTAGATGGAAGAGAGTAGTAAATCGTACTAACTTTTGTGAAGTTTTTTCTGGAGAATGGATGCATAGTTCAAGTTCTGAGGCATTTTTTAATGAGGAGACTTATTTTCAGGATAATGATTTGGTGCATGCAGTTGACATCAGTGGTCGAGCTTATGAAGTGAAGGATGGTTGTCCAGTTGAAAAAGAACTACTTGTGACAACAGAGACAGAAGAGGCGCTAAGTGATGAGGTTTTAGGAAGACGTCCTAAGGGTCCTGTGTACATTTGGAAGTGTAGTTCTATTTGCAGTGTGCGACAGGTTTCCATCAATTTGCTATGTGATTTTATACGGACATTTAATAAGAAAAGTTTGAAGCAGAAAATGAAGTTGTTGCAAGATTTAGATCCTTGCAGAGTGAGACAAATGACAGGTTTGCGTGGTCATTCACTGGCTTGTCTTTCCAGGAGAGTATGCCAGAGTGTTTTTCATCATTTCAGGATGCTAGCAGTGCATCATAATAAAGTGAGAAAATTAGTGAGAATGTTGTATTATGCTAAGAGTCCAGCAATTATGCTTAAACAGTTATGTGCTGCTCTTTTGCATGGTTCTGAAATAGATGTGAAGAATCTTTGTGAAGAAATTGAGTTTTGTTACTTTGGTAGTAAAGATGAGAATGTTCAAATTGACCCTGAAGTAGAGGGTAATGTGGAAGATAATGTACAGGTTTCCAGTACAGATAATTTTCAGAAGGAAATTGCCACGTTTCAGATGAAATCAAGTGAGAGGCCTAATTTCACTTGTGTATGTTGTCGACGCACTTATTATAAGAATCAGACTAAGGTAGTGGATTTATATGCAAAAAGTGAAAGGGAAAATAATAGTGAATGGAAGGATTTAGCCACATACTTGATGGTAGAAAATTATTTTGATTTGGGATCGGATCAACGTGTGTGTACTTATTGTTGTAATAAATTAAACCAAAACCAGATGCCTGCTAGGGCAGTTCATAATAATCTGGAATTGGTTGAGATTCCTTCTGAATTGAAGGATTTAAATACTTATGAATCTATTTTGATTCAAAGTATCCATCCCTTTCAGGCTATTGTAAGAATGGAGCCAAAGACAGGGAAATTGCCTCCAGCAGATTTACAGAGAGGATTAAAGGGAAGAGTTGTTTATTTGCCTCTAGATTTGAACAAAAACATTAACACAATTGGAATAGAAAAAGTGGAAGAGGAACCTCTGGTTATCTTGGTTAATGGGGTTCCGACAAAGAATAAGAAAATATGGCAAGATTTAGTGGATGTTAGGAAAGTCAAAAAGGCAACAGTGTATTTGAAGAAAAATAATAAGTACTATAAGAATGTATATGTTGCAGAAGAGGAAGTAAGTGATGAAGAGGATAGCGATTTGTGTGCTGGCCAAATTGAGAAAGTAGAGGCCTCTAAAAGTGAAGAAATATATGAACATTATAGTGTTCATCCTTTGCATTCCAAGGAAGTGATGGGGAATGCTATTGAGTTGTTTCAAATGAAACAAGCCAAAGGGAGTCCCATTAGTGTTTGGGAGGAAAGTTTGGAAGCTCGGTGTTTCCCACAGCTATTTCCCACAGGTCAAGGAGGAAGATATGATGAGCGACCTCGTGAAATTCCTGCGTCTGAATACCGGACTTTACGATTGTATGCAGAAGATCCTAGGTTTCGGCAATGCATTCCCTATTTGTTTCATCTCCTGTTTGAAAGCGATCTGTCTGGACTGTCATATGCAGTGAACCACATCTTAAAAAGTGGTATACAGATGCGAAACATCTCGGCAAGTGACTTTATGCATAAAGTCAATGTCCAAGACAGTATTTTGGATTCTCACTTAATTAATCTCATGGCGTGTCAGCGTGGTACTAATGAGTACTGGTACCGTCGTCATGGTGACTTAAAATGTATGCTGAGGAACTTAGGAACTCCGACATGGTTCCTCACTCTGAGCTGTGCCGAGTATGGCTGGGATGACTTACTTGAATTTCTACGAGAGGCAAATGGAAATATTGAAAACATTGAATTCAAGACACCTGGAGAACTGTGTTCTTTGGATCCTGTGAATGTATGCAGGTACTTCAATCATAGATTTGAAGCTATGATGTCTTTCATCACAAATAAAAAGAATCCACCTCTTGGAGAGGTGTTGGATTTCTTCTGGAGAAAGGAGTACCAAGCAAGAGGTGCCCCTCATATACATATGTTGCTGTGGATCAAGGATGCACCTAAATTTGGAACAGATCCGGATGACTTAGTGATGAATTTCATCGAACAGTATTCTACGTGTGCTGTTCCAAACGCAACGGAGAAGAAAAGTCTAAGAGAACAAGTTCTACGTTTCCAAAGCCATCGTTGTGGAAAGTACTGTCGTCGTAAATTCAGAAACAAGGACAAGTTCTACACCAAATGTCGTTTCAACTTTCCACGACCGGTGATTTCTAAAGGAAGAGTGAACAGTTTGATGTCTTCGCTGCGACATAATGTGACGAGGAAATCACCCAAGAATACATACAATTTGAAAAGGAACGAAGAGTCCAAGTACATCAATGACTACAACCCAGTGATTTTGTCCATGTGGAATGCCAACATGGATATACAGTTTGTGGCTGACAACTGTATGGCTGTGGCTCGGTATGTGACATCTTACATCACCAAAAAAGAAAAGACCGAACTGAAGGATATGTGGGAGGACATTTCCCATGAAAAGAGCCTCAGCAAGAAGTTGTACAGTTTCAGTCTGAAGATGTTGTCGCATCGAGAAATCGGAGCTTACGAATGTTCTGATCGATTGTCTTCAGCAAGTCTCTATGCCAAATCCAGGAGTCTCGTTTGGGCGAGTCTTGGTCTTGCTGCAACGCGAAATCGAGTTCTAAAACCTGTTCGGGAAATTGAGTATTTGGCAGAAAAGGAACCAAACAGTACCGACATTTTGAAGACCAACATGTTGGATACATATTATCCAAATCGAAGCAGTCACCTTGAGAATATTTGTCTATATGAGGTTCTCCAAAATTATATATTCAAGAGGAACATCAAAGAAGATATTGAGAAAGGAGTGTATGCTGTAATTGGAAGTGAGGGATGCCTGGTCAAGCAAAGAAAATGCCAATTAGTAAACCATCGAAAATTAAGTGGCGAATCTCCAGAAAAAAAGGAGTTTTTCTATTTAGCACTTTTGCAACTTTTCAAGCCTTGGCGTGCAGAAGAGGAACTGCTTGGAGATTTCCTCTGTTACGAAGACTCTTTCAATGCAGCCAAGGAGTCCATAGAATGTCCTGCTTTTTCTAAATATCAAGAAATGCTAACTTTGGAAATTGAGCAGGAAGCAACGATTGCAGCCGAGATTGCCAGAGACAGTTCTCAGGACAGTCAGAGTTCTGTTTCATTGAGTCAAGATCCACTTGGAGGACCTATTATCGAAAATGAAGCTGCCACTGCTATGAATGAAGTAGAAAGAGCCATGGCACATGCTCAGGAGGATTCAGTTAACTTACAAGACTTGGAAAAACAACTCAACGTTGAGCAGAGGAAAATATATGATGAAGTTACCAAGGAAATTGAGCACGGATTAAGTCATGAGAAGAAAGAGTGCTCGTGTACGTCGTTGAAGCCTGTCCGACTGTACGTGAGTGGAGAAGCGGGAACTGGAAAAAGTTTCCTCATTAAAGCAATCTCTTGTTATTTGCAGGAAAGGACTGAGTCATCGCTGTCTTGTGTTGTCACCGCTCCTACTGGACTGGCAGCACATAATATTAAAGGTATTACTTTGCATCGTCTATTGATGCTGCCGGTGGAGCATGACAACAAATTACAATACAACAAGTTATCTGGAGATGCTTGCTGTGAAGTTTCAAGAGTTTTGAGGAAAATGAAACTACTTATCATTGACGAAGTAAGCATGGTTTCCAATGTCATGCTTGCCTTTGTGCATTTGAGAATGCAAGAAGTACTTAAAACTGAATATGATGTCTTATTTGGTGGGAAACACATTATTGTTTTCGGAGATCTTCTACAGCTGACACCAGTAAAAGGTCAACCTGTGTTCAAAATACTCACGCATGAAGATACCAGGAAGTGCCTAGGGAGCATTGGCAACGTCAATATATGGTTAAACTTCAATTATGCAGAACTGCATCAAAATATGCGTCAGGCAAAGGATGAAGATTACAAGAATATTCTACAAGATATTAGAATTGGAAAAGTGACCGAGCATGGGAAAGAAGCTTTAAATGCACGGTTACTGTCAAATTTGTATCCCAAACAAGATATTGTGCCTGAGAATATTTTTCAGAAAATTACTGAGAAGAAATCCGGGATATGTCTCATGCCAACTCTTGCAGAATGTGCCATCTTCAACAACAAAATGTTGAATTTAGAAAAGCAAGAGATTGTGAAACTTGAAGCTATCGACAAATTAGAGCATATGGGATCAACAATTATTTTGTCAGACAATTTGAAATCAAAATTGGATTCATTAGAGAAGACTATATCTAAAACAGCGGGTTTTGAAAAGACTTTGAATGTGTGTTTAAATTGCCGAATTATTTTGAGAAGGAATTTACATGTAGAAAGAGGTCTGGTAAATGGATCAATGGGTAATGTTGTTGATTTTGAGAAATACAGAAATAGAGATGGAATAGAATTTTTAAAAATTAAATTTGATGGCATTGAGGAAGTACAGCAAATTGGTCGTTGTTCTGCTAGGTTTTTGCTTGTTAAAGATTTATATGTTCGCCGTAAACAGTTTCCTGTTTGCTTGGCATATGCGGTGACAATCCATAAATCGCAAGGTTTAAGTGTAGACTGTGCATTGGTGAATATTGGCAGTTCTGTGTTCAAGGAGGGTATGGCATATGTGGCATTGTCACGAGTTAGAACTTTATCGGGATTGTACTTGATTGACTGTGATGTCACAAACATTTGTGCGGATCTAGATTGTGTTAAGGAATACAATAGGTTAAGAAGAGAGTATGCGCCACATTTGCCTCAATATCCTTTGTTTGAGAAACGTGTGGTAGGCCGCAAACGTAGAAATAGCAGTAATAGTAGGGAGGTTGTTGCAAAAAGACTAAAAGTCAATGAACCGAAAATTGTTAGCAGAAAGAAAGTGGATTCTGTTGAAGATGTTGTCGGTTTTCAATTTGAAAACAGTTCTGGTGTCAACTGCTATGCAAATGTAGTGGTTAATGTTCTCTTTTCACTAGAGAGTTTAAAAGAACAGATTCTGTTGAATTCTGAACAAATTTTATGCTGTTTGTTGAATTCTGTTTTCGAGAAATGTAGCAGTGATCGAACAAAAGTAGAAAGTGTGTCTGAAGTTCGTTATCTGTTAGATGAATGTTCAGGTCAAACAGACTTCTCTGAAAATAATCAGCAAGATTGTCAGGAGTTTTTAATGTATATGCTTGATATATTGCAAGTTGAGGGTGTAGATGTAGATCACCTGTTTGGGCTTTCTTATCAATGGCAGCATGACTGCGAGAACTGTATGGTATCAAGTACTACTAGTGTAGACTCAGAAAGATTTATATATTTAACTTTGCCAGACAGTAAATCAGTCTCCTTTAATAAGCTAGTAAATGCAGCGGATCACAACATGGAGTGTAGCCAATGTAAATGTGATATGATGTCAACATTATTTATACGTAGATATGGCCAGTATGTCATTTTAATGATGCAACGATGTAGGCCTGATGGAACAAAATTGTCAACTTTAATAAAAAATTTTGTGGCTTCTCAGCTGTCAATATCAGGGAGGACTTTTGTTACTGTAGCAATTATCTATCACGATGGTCCATCAACAACATCAGGACATTATACAGCTTACTTAAAGTCTGGAAACGGCTGGTCATTCTGTAATGATTCTGTTGTAACGTTCAAAAAAAAATTGCCGTTTGACCTTAAAAATTCTTACCTGGTGTTTTTAAAACCAAAATTTTAAGTAGAGGGAATGTAAGTCTGCAATGCTGTCTCGATTAAAAATTCAACTATATAAACCTAATGCAAGTAAGTCTGCTTCATAGTAAGCAGTATCAGTGTCATAGGAAAAGGAGAACATGACTGACAAAGAAGAGTAAGATATTAGTAGTCCAGGATTGTGAAAATAATCTCAAATATTTTATTTTTGAAAGTTGCGAAAATAGAAAATGTCGGGATTTGATTGGAAGAATTACAAGATTTGCGAATCGCGGCAACATGATTTGGCCTAGTGGAAACATGTGATATAATGAGAGAAGTTTTTTTTCTATGTAACATATTTCACGTATCGATGGAGGTTTTCTTTCAGAAAGTGGCGGGCTGAAAATATTTAAAGCACAACAGAGTGGATGCTGTTTATAGGAGATCCTTCGACGTCATTGAAAGTAAGTTAATTTTAAGAAGTTTTGAAATCAGATTTCTTAGGTTGTATGGGTTTTTTAAACACAGTCATTTTGATTGTGTTTTTTTTTCCCCGCTGTTACATGATGAATACCTTCAAGTCACTGATTTAAGTGAAA
>NW_028240998.1:0-120110 GCF_964263255.1 Lissotriton vulgaris
AAGCCCTCCAAATGGTATTTAATTAACTTCCCGGGGTGAAGAAACCCTTTTTGAGAACTCAGAGTGAGTAAATTGGCCATTTTCATGCACTTTTAACCATTCCATAAATCTTGTGGTTTTGGGCCCCTGGAAGCATGAAAATCACTTTAAACATGCTAATTTTAGCTCTAACACTGATGATCCACCTACAAATGTGAACTGACGTTCAAAAATAAAACATTTGAAAACGGACCATTTTCCACATTTCTGAAGCATGACGTAATGGGGGGTGTTATCTCTTTTGTCGAAAATCAGCCGTTTTTGCTCGAACATTAAATGCCTCCAAATGGTATTTAATTAACTTCCCGAGCCCCTGGAAGCATGAAAATCACTTTAAACATGCTAATTTTAGCTCTAACACTGATGATCCACCTACAAATGTGAACTGACGTTCAAAAATAAAACATTTGAAAACGGACCATTTTCCACATTTCTGAAGCATGACGTAATGGGGGGGTGTTATCTCTTTTGTCAAAAATCAGCCGTTTTTGCTCGAACATTAAATGCCTCCAAATGGTATTTAATTAACTTCCCGAGCCCCTGGAAGCATGAAAATCACTTTAAACATGCTAATTTTAGCTCTAACACTGATGATCCACCTACAAATGTGAACTGACGTTCAAAAATAAAACATTTGAAAACGGACCATTTTCCACATTTCTGAAGCATGACGTAATGGGGGGTGTTATCTCTTTTGTCGAAAATCAGCCGTTTTTGCTCGAACATTAAATGCCTCCAAATGGTATTTAATTAACTTCCTGAGCCCCTGGAAGCATGAAAATCACTTTAAACATGCTAATTTTAGCTCTAACACTGATGATCCACCTACAAATGTGAACTGACGTTCAAAAATAAAACATTTGAAAACGGACCATTTTCCACATTTCTGAAGCATGACGTAATGGGGGGGGTGTTATCTCTTTTGTCGAAAATCAGCCGTTTTTGCTCGAACATTAAATGCCTCCAAATGGTATTTAATTAACTTCCCGAGCCCCTGGAAGCATGAAAATCACTTTAAACATGCTAATTTTAGCTCTAACACTGATGATCCACCTACAAATGTGAACTGACGTTCAAAAATAAAACATTTGAAAACGGACCATTTTCCACATTTCTGAAGCATGACGTAATGGGGGGGTGTTATCTCTTTTGTCGAAAATCAGCCGTTTTTGCTCGAACATTAAATGCCTCCAAATGGTATTTAATTAACTTCCCGGGGTGAAGAAACCCTTTTTGAGAACTCAGAGTGAGTAAATTGGCCATTTTCATGCACTTTTAACCATTCCATAAATCTTGTGTTTTGGTCCCCTGGAAGCATGAAAATCACTTTAAACATGCTAATTTTAGCTCTAACACTGATGATCCACCTACAAATGTGAACTGACGTTCAAAAATAAAACATTTGAAAACGGACCATTTTCCACATTTCTGAAGCATGACGTAATGGGGGGTGTTATCTCTTTTGTCGAAAATCAGCCGTTTTTGCTCGAACATTAAATGCCTCCAAATGGTATTTAATTAACTTCCCGAGCCCCTGGAAGCATGAAAATCACTTTAAACATGCTAATTTTAGCTCTAACACTGATGATCCACCTACAAATGTGAACTGACGTTCAAAAATAAAACATTTGAAAACGGACCATTTTCCACATTTCTGAAGCATGACGTAATGGGGGGGTGTTATCTCTTTTGTCGAAAATCAGCCGTTTTTGCTCGAACATTAAATGCCTCCAAATGGTATTTAATTAACTTCCCGGGGTGAAGAAACCCTTTTTGAGAACTCAGAGTGAGTAAATTGGCCATTTTCATGCACTTTTAACCATTCCATAAATCTTGTGTTTTGGGCCCCTGGAAGCATGAAAATCACTTTAAACATGCTAATTTTAGCTCTAACACTGATGATCCACCTACAAATGTGAACTGACGTTCAAAAATAAAACATTTGAAAACGGACCATTTTCCACATTTCTGAAGCATGACGTAATGGGGGGGTGTTATCTCTTTTGTCGAAAATCATCCGTTTTTGCTCGAACATTAAATGCCTCCAAATGGTATTTAATTAACTTCCCGAGCCCCTGGAAGCATGAAAATCACTTTAAACATGCTAATTTTAGCTCTAACACTGATGATCCACCTACAAATGTGAACTGACGTTCAAAAATAAAACATTTGAAAACGGACCATTTTCCACATTTCTGAAGCATGACGTAATGGGGGGGTGTTATCTCTTTTGTCGAAAATCAGCCGTTTTTGCTCGAACATTAAATGCCTCCAAATGGTATTTATTTCACTTCCTGAGCCCCTGGAAGCATGAAATCACTTTAAACATGCTAATTTTAGCTCTAACACTGATGATCCACCTACAAATGTGGACTGACGTTCAAAAATAAAACATTTGAAAACGGACCATTTTCCACATTTCTGAAGCATGACGTAATGGGGGGGTGTTATCTCTTTTGTCGAAAATCAGCCGTTTTTGCTCGAACATTAAATGCCTCCAAATGGTATTTATTTCACTTCCCGAGCCCCTGGAAGCATGAAAATCACTTTAAACATGCTAATTTTAGCTCTAACACTGATGATCCACCTACAAATGTGAACTGACGTTCAAAAATAAAACATTTGAAAACGGACCATTTTCCACATTTCTGAAGCATGACGTAATGGGGGGGTGTTATCTCTTTTGTCGAAAATCAGCCGTTTTTGCTCGAACATTAAATGCCTCCAAATGGTATTTAATTAACTTCCCGAGCCCCTGGAAGCATGAAAATCACTTTAAACATGCTAATTTTAGCTCTAACACTGATGATCCACCTACAAATGTGAACTGACGTTCAAAAATAAAACATTTGAAAACGGACCATTTTCCACATTTCTGAAGCATGACGTAATGGGGGGGTGTTATCTCTTTTGTCGAAAATCAGCCGTTTTTGCTCGAACATTAAATGCCTCCAAATGGTATTTAATTAACTTCCCGAGCCCCTGGAAGCATGAAAATCACTTTAAACATGCTAATTTTAGCTCTAACACTGATGATCCACCTACAAATGTGAACTGACGTTCAAAAATAAAACATTTGAAAACGGACCATTTTCCACATTTCTGAAGCATGACGTAATGGGGGGGTGTTATCTCTTTTGTCGAAAATCAGCCGTTTTTGCTCGAACATTAAATGCCTCCAAATGGTATTTATTTCACTTCCTGAGCCCCTGGAAGCATGAAAATCACTTTAAACATGCTAATTTTAGCTCTAACACTGATGATCCACCTACAAATGTGAACTGACGTTCAAAAATAAAACATTTGAAAACGGACCATTTTCCACATTTCTGAAGCATGACGTAATGGGGGGGTGTTATCTCTTTTGTCGAAAATCAGCCGTTTTTGCTCGAACATTAAATGCCTCCAAATGGTATTTATTTCACTTCCCGAGCCCCTGGAAGCATGAAAATCACTTTAAACATGCTAATTTTAGCTCTAACACTGATGATCCACCTACAAATGTGAACTGACGTTCAAAAATAAAACATTTGAAAACGGACCATTTTCCACATTTCTGAAGCATGACGTAATGGGGGGGTGTTATCTCTTTTGTCGAAAATCAGCCGTTTTTGCTCGAACATTAAATGCCTCCAAATGGTATTTAATTAACTTCCCGAGCCCCTGGAAGCATGAAAATCACTTTAAACATGCTAATTTTAGCTCTAACACTGATGATCCACCTACAAATGTGAACTGACGTTCAAAAATAAAACATTTGAAAACGGACCATTTTCCACATTTCTGAAGCATGACGTAATGGGGGGGTGTTATCTCTTTTGTCGAAAATCAGCCGTTTTTGCTCGAACATTAAATGCCTCCAAATGGTATTTATTTCACTTCCCGGGGTGAAGAAACCCTTTTTGAGAACTCAGAGTGAGTAAATTGGCCATTTTCATGCACTTTTAACCATTCCATTAATCTTGTGTTTTGGGCCCCTGGAAGCATGAAAATCACTTTAAACATGCTAATTTTAGCTCTAACACTGATGATCCACCTACAAATGTGAACTGACGTTCAAAAATAAAACATTTGAAAACAGACCATTTTCCACATTTCTGAAGCATGACGTAATGGGGGGGGTGTTATCTCTTTTGTCGAAAATCAGCCGTTTTTGCTCGAACATTAAATGCCTCCAAATGGTATTTATTTCACTTCCCGAGCCCCTGGAAGCATGAAAATCACTTTAAACATGCTAATTTTAGCTCTAACACTGATGATCCACCTACAAATGTGAACTGACGTTCAAAAATAAAACATTTGAAAACGGACCATTTTCCACATTTCTGAAGCATGACGTAATGGGGGGGTGTTATCTCTTTTGTCGAAAATCAGCCGTTTTTGCTCGAACATTAAATGCCTCCCAATGGTATTTATTTCACTTCCCGGGGTGAAGAAACCCTTTTTGAGAACTCAGAGTGAGTAAATTGGCCATTTTCATGCACTTTTAACCATTCCATTAATCTTGTGTTTTGGGCCCCTGGAAGCATGAAAATCACTTTAAACATGCTAATTTTAGCTCTAACACTGATGATCCACCTACAAATGTGAACTGACGTTCAAAAATAAAACATTTGAAAACGGACCATTTTCCACATTTCTGAAGCATGACGTAATGGGGGGGTGTTATCTCTTTTGTCGAAAATCATCCGTTTTTGCTCGAACATTAAATGCCTCCAAATGGTATTTAATTAACTTCCCGAGCCCCTGGAAGCATGAAAATCACTTTAAACATGCTAATTTTAGCTCTAACACTGATGATCCACCTACAAATGTGAACTGACGTTCAAAAATAAAACATTTGAAAACGGACCATTTTCCACATTTCTGAAGCATGACGTAATGGGGGGGTGTTATCTCTTTTGTCGAAAATCAGCCGTTTTTGCTCGAACATTAAATGCCTCCAAATGGTATTTATTTCACTTCCTGAGCCCCTGGAAGCATGAAAATCACTTTAAACATGCTAATTTTAGCTCTAACACTGATGATCCACCTACAAATGTGAACTGACGTTCAAAAATAAAACATTTGAAAACGGACCATTTTCCACATTTCTGAAGCATGACGTAATGGGGGGGTGTTATCTCTTTTGTCGAAAATCAGCCGTTTTTGCTCGAACATTAAATGCCTCCAAATGGTATTTATTTCACTTCCCGAGCCCCTGGAAGCATGAAAATCACTTTAAACATGCTAATTTTAGCTCTAACACTGATGATCCACCTACAAATGTGAACTGACGTTCAAAAATAAAACATTTGAAAACGGACCATTTTCCACATTTCTGAAGCATGACGTAATGGGGGGGTGTTATCTCTTTTGTCGAAAATCAGCCGTTTTTGCTCGAACATTAAATGCCTCCAAATGGTATTTAATTAACTTCCCGAGCCCCTGGAAGCATGAAAATCACTTTAAACATGCTAATTTTAGCTCTAACACTGATGATCCACCTACAAATGTGAACTGACGTTCAAAAATAAAACATTTGAAAACGGACCATTTTCCACATTTCTGAAGCATGACGTAATGGGGGGGTGTTATCTCTTTTGTCGAAAATCAGCCGTTTTTGCTCGAACATTAAATGCCTCCAAATGGTATTTAATTAACTTCCCGAGCCCCTGGAAGCATGAAAATCACTTTAAACATGCTAATTTTAGCTCTAACACTGATGATCCACCTACAAATGTGAACTGACGTTCAAAAATAAAACATTTGAAAACGGACCATTTTCCACATTTCTGAAGCATGACGTAATGGGGGGGTGTTATCTCTTTTGTCGAAAATCAGCCGTTTTTGCTCGAACATTAAATGCCTCCAAATGGTATTTATTTCACTTCCTGAGCCCCTGGAAGCATGAAAATCACTTTAAACATGCAAATTTTAGCTCTAACACTGATGATCCACCTACAAATGTGAACTGACGTTCAAAAATAAAACATTTGAAAACGGACCATTTTCCACATTTCTGAAGCATGACGTAATGGGGGGGTGTTATCTCTTTTGTCGAAAATCAGCCGTTTTTGCTCGAACATTAAATGCCTCCAAATGGTATTTATTTCACTTCCCGAGCCCCTGGAAGCATGAAAATCACTTTAAACATGCTAATTTTAGCTCTAACACTGATGATCCACCTACAAATGTGAACTGACGTTCAAAAATAAAACATTTGAAAACGGACCATTTTCCACATTTCTGAAGCATGACGTAATGGGGGGGTGTTATCTCTTTTGTCGAAAATCAGCCGTTTTTGCTCGAACATTAAATGCCTCCAAATGGTATTTAATTAACTTCCCGAGCCCCTGGAAGCATGAAAATCACTTTAAACATGCTAATTTTAGCTCTAACACTGATGATCCACCTACAAATGTGAACTGACGTTCAAAAATAAAACATTTGAAAACGGACCATTTTCCACATTTCTGAAGCATGACGTAATGGGGGGGTGTTATCTCTTTTGTCGAAAATCAGCCGTTTTTGCTCGAACATTAAATGCCTCCAAATGGTATTTAATTAACTTCCCGAGCCCCTGGAAGCATGAAAATCACTTTAAACATGCTAATTTTAGCTCTAACACTGATGATCCACCTACAAATGTGAACTGACGTTCAAAAATAAAACATTTGAAAACGGACCATTTTCCACATTTCTGAAGCATGACGTAATAGGGGGGTGTTATCTCTTTTGTCGAAAATCAGCCGTTTTTGCTCGAACATTAAATGCCTCCAAATGGTATTTATTTCACTTCCCGGGGTGAAGAAACCCTTTTTGAGAACTCAGAGTGAGTAAATTGGCCATTTTCATGCACTTTTAACCATTCCATAAATCTTGTGTTTTGGGCCCCTGGAAGCATGAAAATCACTTTAAACATGCTAATTTTAGCTCTAACACTGATGATCCACCTACAAATGTGAACTGACGTTCAAAAATAAAACATTTGAAAACGGACCATTTTCCACATTTCTGAAGCATGACGTAATGGGGGGGTGTTATCTCTTTTGTCGAAAATCAGCCGTTTTTGCTCGAACATTAAATGCTTTCAAATGGTATTTAATTAACTTCCCGAGCCCCTGGAAGCATGAAAATCACTTTAAACATGCTAATTTTAGCTCTAACACTGATGATCCACCTACAAATGTGAACTGACGTTCAAAAATAAAACATTTGAAAACGGACCATTTTCCACATTTCTGAAGCATGACGTAATGGGGGGGGTGTTATCTCTTTTGTCGAAAATCAGCCGTTTTTGCTCGAACATTAAATGCCTCCAAATGGTATTTAATTAACTTCCCGGGGTGAAGAAACCCTTTTTGAGAACTCAGAGTGAGTAAATTGGCAATTTTCATGCACTTTTAACCATTCCATAAATCTTGTGTTTTGGGCCCCTGGAAGCATGAAAATCACTTTAAACATGCTAATTTTAGCTCTAACACTGATGATCCACCTACAAATGTGAACTGACGTTCAAAAATAAAACATTTGAAAACGGACCATTTTCCACATTTCTGAAGCATGACGTAATGGGGGGGTGTTATCTCTTTTGTCGAAAATCAGCCGTTTTTGCTCGAACATTAAATGCCTCCAAATGGTATTTATTTCACTTCCTGAGCCCCTGGAAGCATGAAAATCACTTTAAACATGCTAATTTTAGCTCTAACACTGATGATCCACCTACAAATGTGAACTGACGTTCAAAAATAAAACATTTGAAAACGGACCATTTTCCACATTTCTGAAGCATGACGTAATGGGGGGGTGTTATCTCTTTTGTCGAAAATCAGCCGTTTTTGCTCGAACATTAAATGCCTCCAAATGGTATTTATTTCACTTCCCGAGCCCCTGGAAGCATGAAAATCACTTTAAACATGCTAATTTTAGCTCTAACACTGATGATCCACCTACAAATGTGAACTGACGTTCAAAAATAAAACATTTGAAAACGGACCATTTTCCACATTTCTGAAGCATGACGTAATGGGGGGGTGTTATCTCTTTTGTCGAAAATCAGCCGTTTTTGCTCGAACATTAAATGCCTCCAAATGGTATTTAATTAACTTCCCGAGCCCCTGGAAGCATGAAAATCACTTTAAACATGCTAATTTTAGCTCTAACACTGATGATCCACCTACAAATGTGAACTGACGTTCAAAAATAAAACATTTGAAAACGGACCATTTTCCACATTTCTGAAGCATGACGTAATGGGGGGGTGTTATCTCTTTTGTCGAAAATCAGCCGTTTTTGCTCGAACATTAAATGCCTCCAAATGGTATTTAATTAACTTCCCGAGCCCCTGGAAGCATGAAAATCACTTTAAACATGCTAATTTTAGCTCTAACACTGATGATCCACCTACAAATGTGAACTGACGTTCAAAAATAAAACATTTGAAAACGGACCATTTTCCACATTTCTGAAGCATGACGTAATGGGGGGGTGTTATCTCTTTTGTCGAAAATCAGCCGTTTTTGCTCGAACATTAAATGCCTCCAAATGGTATTTATTTCACTTCCCGGGGTGAAGAAACCCTTTTTGAGAACTCAGAGTGAGTAAATTGGCCATTTTCATGCACTTTTAACCATTCCATTAATCTTGTGTTTTGGGCCCCTGGAAGCATGAAAATCACTTTAAACATGCTAATTTTAGCTCTAACACTGATGATCCACCTACAAATGTGAACTGACGTTCAAAAATTAAACATTTGAAAACAGACCATTTTCCACATTTCTGAAGCATGACGTAATGGGGGGGGTGTTATCTCTTTTGTCGAAAATCAGCCGTTTTTGCTCGAACATTAAATGCCTCCAAATGGTATTTATTTCACTTCCCGAGCCCCTGGAAGCATGAAAATCACTTTAAACATGCTAATTTTAGCTCTAACACTGATGATCCACCTACAAATGTGAACTGACGTTCAAAAATAAAACATTTGAAAACGGACCATTTTCCACATTTCTGAAGCATGACGTAATGGGGGGGTGTTATCTCTTTTGTCGAAAATCAGCCGTTTTTGCTCGAACATTAAATGCCTCCCAATGGTATTTATTTCACTTCCCGGGGTGAAGAAACCCTTTTTGAGAACTCAGAGTGAGTAAATTGGCCATTTTCATGCACTTTTAACCATTCCATTAATCTTGTGTTTTGGGCCCCTGGAAGCATGAAAATCACTTTAAACATGCTAATTTTAGCTCTAACACTGATGATCCACCTACAAATGTGAACTGACGTTCAAAAATAAAACATTTGAAAACGGACCATTTTCCACATTTCTGAAGCATGACGTAATGGGGGGGTGTTATCTCTTTTGTCGAAAATCATCCGTTTTTGCTCGAACATTAAATGCCTCCAAATGGTATTTAATTAACTTCCCGAGCCCCTGGAAGCATGAAAATCACTTTAAACATGCTAATTTTAGCTCTAACACTGATGATCCACCTACAAATGTGAACTGACGTTCAAAAATAAAACATTTGAAAACGGACCATTTTCCACATTTCTGAAGCATGACGTAATGGGGGGGTGTTATCTCTTTTGTCGAAAATCAGCCGTTTTTGCTCGAACATTAAATGCCTCCAAATGGTATTTATTTCACTTCCTGAGCCCCTGGAAGCATGAAAATCACTTTAAACATGCTAATTTTAGCTCTAACACTGATGATCCACCTACAAATGTGAACTGACGTTCAAAAATAAAACATTTGAAAACGGACCATTTTCCACATTTCTGAAGCATGACGTAATGGGGGGGTGTTATCTCTTTTGTCGAAAATCAGCCGTTTTTGCTCGAACATTAAATGCCTCCAAATGGTATTTATTTCACTTCCCGAGCCCCTGGAAGCATGAAAATCACTTTAAACATGCTAATTTTAGCTCTAACACTGATGATCCACCTACAAATGTGAACTGACGTTCAAAAATAAAACATTTGAAAACGGACCATTTTCCACATTTCTGAAGCATGACGTAATGGGGGGGTGTTATCTCTTTTGTCGAAAATCAGCCGTTTTTGCTCGAACATTAAATGCCTCCAAATGGTATTTAATTAACTTCCCGAGCCCCTGGAAGCATGAAAATCACTTTAAACATGCTAATTTTAGCTCTAACACTGATGATCCACCTACAAATGTGAACTGACGTTCAAAAATAAAACATTTGAAAACGGACCATTTTCCACATTTCTGAAGCATGACGTAATGGGGGGGTGTTATCTCTTTTGTCGAAAATCAGCCGTTTTTGCTCGAACATTAAATGCCTCCAAATGGTATTTAATTAACTTCCCGAGCCCCTGGAAGCATGAAAATCACTTTAAACATGCTAATTTTAGCTCTAACACTGATGATCCACCTACAAATGTGAACTGACGTTCAAAAATAAAACATTTGAAAACGGACCATTTTCCACATTTCTGAAGCATGACGTAATGGGGGGGTGTTATCTCTTTTGTCGAAAATCAGCCGTTTTTGCTCGAACATTAAATGCCTCCAAATGGTATTTATTTCACTTCCTGAGCCCCTGGAAGCATGAAAATCACTTTAAACATGCAAATTTTAGCTCTAACACTGATGATCCACCTACAAATGTGAACTGACGTTCAAAAATAAAACATTTGAAAACGGACCATTTTCCACATTTCTGAAGCATGACGTAATGGGGGGGTGTTATCTCTTTTGTCGAAAATCAGCCGTTTTTGCTCGAACATTAAATGCCTCCAAATGGTATTTATTTCACTTCCCGAGCCCCTGGAAGCATGAAAATCACTTTAAACATGCTAATTTTAGCTCTAACACTGATGATCCACCTACAAATGTGAACTGACGTTCAAAAATAAAACATTTGAAAACGGACCATTTTCCACATTTCTGAAGCATGACGTAATGGGGGGGTGTTATCTCTTTTGTCGAAAATCAGCCGTTTTTGCTCGAACATTAAATGCCTCCAAATGGTATTTAATTAACTTCCCGAGCCCCTGGAAGCATGAAAATCACTTTAAACATGCTAATTTTAGCTCTAACACTGATGATCCACCTACAAATGTGAACTGACGTTCAAAAATAAAACATTTGAAAACGGACCATTTTCCACATTTCTGAAGCATGACGTAATGGGGGGGTGTTATCTCTTTTGTCGAAAATCAGCCGTTTTTGCTCGAACATTAAATGCCTCCAAATGGTATTTAATTAACTTCCCGAGCCCCTGGAAGCATGAAAATCACTTTAAACATGCTAATTTTAGCTCTAACACTGATGATCCACCTACAAATGTGAACTGACGTTCAAAAATAAAACATTTGAAAACGGACCATTTTCCACATTTCTGAAGCATGACGTAATAGGGGGGTGTTATCTCTTTTGTCGAAAATCAGCCGTTTTTGCTCGAACATTAAATGCCTCCAAATGGTATTTATTTCACTTCCCGGGGTGAAGAAACCCTTTTTGAGAACTCAGAGTGAGTAAATTGGCCATTTTCATGCACTTTTAACCATTCCATAAATCTTGTGTTTTGGGCCCCTGGAAGCATGAAAATCACTTTAAACATGCTAATTTTAGCTCTAACACTGATGATCCACCTACAAATGTGAACTGACGTTCAAAAATAAAACATTTGAAAACGGACCATTTTCCACATTTCTGAAGCATGACGTAATGGGGGGGTGTTATCTCTTTTGTCGAAAATCAGCCGTTTTTGCTCGAACATTAAATGCTTTCAAATGGTATTTAATTAACTTCCCGAGCCCCTGGAAGCATGAAAATCACTTTAAACATGCTAATTTTAGCTCTAACACTGATGATCCACCTACAAATGTGAACTGACGTTCAAAAATAAAACATTTGAAAACGGACCATTTTCCACATTTCTGAAGCATGACGTAATGGGGGGGGTGTTATCTCTTTTGTCGAAAATCAGCCGTTTTTGCTCGAACATTAAATGCCTCCAAATGGTATTTAATTAACTTCCCGGGGTGAAGAAACCCTTTTTGAGAACTCAGAGTGAGTAAATTGGCAATTTTCATGCACTTTTAACCATTCCATAAATCTTGTGTTTTGGGCCCCTGGAAGCATGAAAATCACTTTAAACATGCTAATTTTAGCTCTAACACTGATGATCCACCTACAAATGTGAACTGACGTTCAAAAATAAAACATTTGAAAACGGACCATTTTCCACATTTCTGAAGCATGACGTAATGGGGGGGTGTTATCTCTTTTGTCGAAAATCAGCCGTTTTTGCTCGAACATTAAATGCCTCCAAATGGTATTTAATTAACTTCCTGAGCCCCTGGAAGCATGAAAATCACTTTAAACATGCTAATTTTAGCTCTAACACTGATGATCCACCTACAAATGTGAACTGATGTTCAAAAATAAAACATTTGAAAACGGACCATTTTCCACACTTCTGAAGCATGACGTAATGGGGGGGTGTTATCTCTTTTGTCGAAAATCAGCCGTTTTTGCTCGAACATTAAATGCCTCCAAATGGTATTTATTTCACTTCCCGGGGTGAAGAAACCCTTTTTGAGAACTCAGAGTGAGTAAATTGGCCATTTTCATGCACTTTTAACCATTCCATAAATCTTGTGTTTTGGGCCCCTGGAAGCATGAAAATCACTTTAAACATGCTAATTTTAGCTCTAACACTGATGATCCACCTACAAATGTGAACTGACGTTCAAAAATAAAACATTTGAAAACGGACCATTTTCCACATTTCTGAAGCATGACGTAATGGGGGGGTGTTATCTCTTTTGTCGAAAATCAGCCGTTTTTGCTCGAACATTAAATGCCTCCAAATGGTATTTAATTAACTTCCCGAGCCCCTGGAAGCATGAAAATCACTTTAAACATGCTAATTTTAGCTCTAACACTGATGATCCACCTACAAATGTGAACTGACGTTCAAAAATAAAACATTTGAAAACGGACCATTTTCCACATTTCTGAAGCATGACGTAATGGGGGGGGGTGTTATCTCTTTTGTCGAAAATCAGCCGTTTTTGCTCGAACATTAAATGCCTCCAAATGGTATTTAATTAACTTCCCGAGCCCCTGGAAGCATGAAAATCACTTTAAACATGCTAATTTTAGCTCTAACACTGATGATCCACCTACAAATGTGAACTGTCGTTCAAAAATAAAACATTTGAAAATGGACCATTTTCCACATTTCTGAAGCATGACGTAATGGGGGGGTGTTATCTCTTTTGTCGAAAATCAGCCGTTTTTGCTCGAACATTAAATGCCTCCAAATGGTATTTATTTCACTTCCCGGGGTGAAGAAACCCTTTTTGAGAACTCAGAGTGAGTAAATTGGCCATTTTCATGCACTTTTAACCATTCCATTAATCTTGTGTTTTGGGCCCCTGGAAGCATGAAAATCACTTTAAACATGCTAATTTTAGCTCTAACACTGATGATCCACCTACAAATGTGAACTGACGTTCAAAAATAAAACATTTGAAAACGGACCATTTTCCACATTTCTGAAGCATGACGTAATGGGGGGGTGTTATCTCTTTTGTCGAAAATCAGCCGTTTTTGCTCGAACATTAAATGCCTCCAAATGGTATTTAATTAACTTCCCGAGCCCCTGGAAGCATGAAAATCACTTTAAACATGCTAATTTTAGCTCTAACACTGATGATCCACCTACAAATGTGAACTGACGTTCAAAAATAAAACATTTGAAATTGGACCATTTTCCACATTTCTGAAGCATGACGTAATGGGGGGGTGTTATCTCTTTTGTCGAAAATCAGCCGTTTTTGCTCGAACATTAAATGCCTCCAAATGGTATTTATTTCACTTCCCGGGGTGAAGAAACCCTTTTTGAGAACTCAGAGTGAGTAAATTGGCCATTTTCATGCACTTTTAACCATTCCATAAATCTTGTGTTTTGGGCCCCTGGAAGCATGAAAATCACTTTAAACATGCTAATTTTAGCTCTAACACTGATGATCCACCTACAAATGTGAACTGACGTTCAAAAATAAAACATTTGAAAACGGACCATTTTCCACATTTCTGAAGCATGACGTAATGGGGGGGTGTTATCTCTTTTGTCGAAAATCAGCCGTTTTTGCTCGAACATTAAATGCCTCCAAATGGTATTTAATTAACTTCCCGAGCCCCTGGAAGCATGAAAATCACTTTAAACATGCTAATTTTAGCTCTAACACTGATGATCCACCTACAAATGTGAACTGACGTTCAAAAATAAAACATTTGAAAACGGACCATTTTCCACATTTCTGAAGCATGACGTAAAGGGGGGGTGTTATCTCTTTTGTCGAAAATCAGCCGTTTTTGCTCGAACATTAAATGCCTCCAAATGGTATTTAATTAACTTCCCGAGCCCCTGGAAGCATGAAAATCACTTTAAACATGCTCATTTTAGCTCTAACACTGATGATCCACCTACAAATGTGAACTGACGTTCAAAAATAAAACATTTGAAAACGGACCATTTTCCACATTTCTGAAGCATGACGTAATGGGGGGGTGTTATCTCTTTTGTCGAAAATCAGCCGTTTTTGCTCGAACATTAAATGCCTCCAAATGGTATTTAATTAACTTCCCGGGGTGAAGAAACCCTTTTTGAGAACTCAGAGTGAGTAAATTGGCCATTTTCATGCACTTTTAACCATTCCATAAATCTTGTGTTTTGGGCCCCTGGAAGCATGAAAATCACTTTAAACATGCTAATTTTAGCTCTAACACTGATGATCCACCTACAAATGTGAACTGACGTTCAAAAATAAAACATTTGAAAACGGACCATTTTCCACATTTCTGAAGCATGACGTAATGGGGGGGTGTTATCTCTTTTGTCGAAAATCAGCCGTTTTTGCTCGAACATTAAATGCCTCCAAATGGTATTTATTTCACTTCCCGGGGTGAAGAAACCCTTTTTGAGAACTCAGAGTGAGTAAATTGGCCATTTTCATGCACTTTTAACCATTCCATTAATCTTGTGTTTTGGGCCCCTGGAAGCATGAAAATCACTTTAAACATGCTAATTTTAGCTCTAACACTGATGATCCACCTACAAATGTGAACTGACGTTCAAAAATAAAACATTTGAAAACGGACCATTTTCCACATTTCTGAAGCATGACGTAATGGGGGGGTGTTATCTCTTTTGTCGAAAATCATCCGTTTTTGCTCGAACATTAAATGCCTCCAAATGGTATTTAATTAACTTCCCGAGCCCCTGGAAGCATGAAAATCACTTTAAACATGCTAATTTTAGCTCTAACACTGATGATCCACCTACAAATGTGAACTGACGTTCAAAAATAAAACATTTGAAAACGGACCATTTTCCACATTTCTGAAGCATGACGTAATGGGGGGGTGTTATCTCTTTTGTCGAAAATCAGCCGTTTTTGCTCGAACATTAAATGCCTCCAAATGGTATTTATTTCACTTCCTGAGCCCCTGGAAGCATGAAAATCACTTTAAACATGCTAATTTTAGCTCTAACACTGATGATCCACCTACAAATGTGAACTGACGTTCAAAAATAAAACATTTGAAAACGGACCATTTTCCACATTTCTGAAGCATGACGTAATGGGGGGGTGTTATCTCTTTTGTCGAAAATCAGCCGTTTTTGCTCGAACATTAAATGCCTCCAAATGGTATTTATTTCACTTCCCGAGCCCCTGGAAGCATGAAAATCACTTTAAACATGCTAATTTTAGCTCTAACACTGATGATCCACCTACAAATGTGAACTGACGTTCAAAAATAAAACATTTGAAAACGGACCATTTTCCACATTTCTGAAGCATGACGTAATGGGGGGGTGTTATCTCTTTTGTCGAAAATCAGCCGTTTTTGCTCGAACATTAAATGCCTCCAAATGGTATTTAATTAACTTCCCGAGCCCCTGGAAGCATGAAAATCACTTTAAACATGCTAATTTTAGCTCTAACACTGATGATCCACCTACAAATGTGAACTGACGTTCAAAAATAAAACATTTGAAAACGGACCATTTTCCACATTTCTGAAGCATGACGTAATGGGGGGGTGTTATCTCTTTTGTCGAAAATCAGCCGTTTTTGCTCGAACATTAAATGCCTCCAAATGGTATTTAATTAACTTCCCGAGCCCCTGGAAGCATGAAAATCACTTTAAACATGCTAATTTTAGCTCTAACACTGATGATCCACCTACAAATGTGAACTGACGTTCAAAAATAAAACATTTGAAAACGGACCATTTTCCACATTTCTGAAGCATGACGTAATGGGGGGGTGTTATCTCTTTTGTCGAAAATCAGCCGTTTTTGCTCGAACATTAAATGCCTCCAAATGGTATTTATTTCACTTCCTGAGCCCCTGGAAGCATGAAAATCACTTTAAACATGCTAATTTTAGCTCTAACACTGATGATCCACCTACAAATGTGAACTGACGTTCAAAAATAAAACATTTGAAAACGGACCATTTTCCACATTTCTGAAGCATGACGTAATGGGGGGGTGTTATCTCTTTTGTCGAAAATCAGCCGTTTTTGCTCGAACATTAAATGCCTCCAAATGGTATTTATTTCACTTCCCGAGCCCCTGGAAGCATGAAAATCACTTTAAACATGCTAATTTTAGCTCTAACACTGATGATCCACCTACAAATGTGAACTGACGTTCAAAAATAAAACATTTGAAAACGGACCATTTTCCACATTTCTGAAGCATGACGTAATGGGGGGGTGTTATCTCTTTTGTCGAAAATCAGCCGTTTTTGCTCGAACATTAAATGCCTCCAAATGGTATTTAATTAACTTCCCGAGCCCCTGGAAGCATGAAAATCACTTTAAACATGCTAATTTTAGCTCTAACACTGATGATCCACCTACAAATGTGAACTGACGTTCAAAAATAAAACATTTGAAAACGGACCATTTTCCACATTTCTGAAGCATGACGTAATGGGGGGGTGTTATCTCTTTTGTCGAAAATCAGCCGTTTTTGCTCGAACATTAAATGCCTCCAAATGGTATTTAATTAACTTCCCGAGCCCCTGGAAGCATGAAAATCACTTTAAACATGCTAATTTTAGCTCTAACACTGATGATCCACCTACAAATGTGAACTGACGTTCAAAAATAAAACATTTGAAAACGGACCATTTTCCACATTTCTGAAGCATGACGTAATAGGGGGGTGTTATCTCTTTTGTCGAAAATCAGCCGTTTTTGCTCGAACATTAAATGCCTCCAAATGGTATTTATTTCACTTCCCGGGGTGAAGAAACCCTTTTTGAGAACTCAGAGTGAGTAAATTGGCCATTTTCATGCACTTTTAACCATTCCATAAATCTTGTGTTTTGGGCCCCTGGAAGCATGAAAATCACTTTAAACATGCTAATTTTAGCTCTAACACTGATGATCCACCTACAAATGTGAACTGACGTTCAAAAATAAAACATTTGAAAACGGACCATTTTCCACATTTCTGAAGCATGACGTAATGGGGGGGTGTTATCTCTTTTGTCGAAAATCAGCCGTTTTTGCTCGAACATTAAATGCTTTCAAATGGTATTTAATTAACTTCCCGAGCCCCTGGAAGCATGAAAATCACTTTAAACATGCTAATTTTAGCTCTAACACTGATGATCCACCTACAAATGTGAACTGACGTTCAAAAATAAAACATTTGAAAACGGACCATTTTCCACATTTCTGAAGCATGACGTAATGGGGGGGGTGTTATTTCTTTTGTCGAAAATCAGCCGTTTTTGCTCGAACATTAAATGCCTCCAAATGGTATTTAATTAACTTCCCGGGGTGAAGAAACCCTTTTTGAGAACTCAGAGTGAGTAAATTGGCAATTTTCATGCACTTTTAACCATTCCATAAATCTTGTGTTTTGGGCCCCTGGAAGCATGAAAATCACTTTAAACATGCTAATTTTAGCTCTAACACTGATGATCCACCTACAAATGTGAACTGACGTTCAAAAATAAAACATTTGAAAACGGACCATTTTCCACATTTCTGAAGCATGACGTAATGGGGGGGTGTTATCTCTTTTGTCGAAAATCAGCCGTTTTTGCTCGAACATTAAATGCCTCCAAATGGTATTTAATTAACTTCCCGAGCCCCTGGAAGCATGAAAATCACTTTAAACATGCTAATTTTAGCTCTAACACTGATGATCCACCTACAAATGTGAACTGATGTTCAAAAATAAAACATTTGAAAACGGACCATTTTCCACACTTCTGAAGCATGACGTAATGGGGGGGTGTTATCTCTTTTGTCGAAAATCAGCCGTTTTTGCTCGAACATTAAATGCCTCCAAATGGTATTTATTTCACTTCCCGGGGTGAAGAAACCCTTTTTGAGAACTCAGAGTGAGTAAATTGGCCATTTTCATGCACTTTTAACCATTCCATAAATCTTGTGTTTTGGGCCCCTGGAAGCATGAAAATCACTTTAAACATGCTAATTTTAGCTCTAACACTGATGATCCACCTACAAATGTGAACTGACGTTCAAAAATAAAACATTTGAAAACGGACCATTTTCCACATTTCTGAAGCATGACGTAATGGGGGGGTGTTATCTCTTTTGTCGAAAATCAGCCGTTTTTGCTCGAACATTAAATGCCTCCAAATGGTATTTAATTAACTTCCCGAGCCCCTGGAAGCATGAAAATCACTTTAAACATGCTAATTTTAGCTCTAACACTGATGATCCACCTACAAATGTGAACTGACGTTCAAAAATAAAACATTTGAAAACGGACCATTTTCCACATTTCTGAAGCATGACGTAATGGGGGGGGGTGTTATCTCTTTTGTCGAAAATCAGCCGTTTTTGCTCGAACATTAAATGCCTCCAAATGGTATTTAATTAACTTCCCGAGCCCCTGGAAGCATGAAAATCACTTTAAACATGCTAATTTTAGCTCTAACACTGATGATCCACCTACAAATGTGAACTGTCGTTCAAAAATAAAACATTTGAAAATGGACCATTTTCCACATTTCTGAAGCATGACGTAATGGGGGGGTGTTATCTCTTTTGTCGAAAATCAGCCGTTTTTGCTCGAACATTAAATGTCTCCAAATGGTATTTATTTCACTTCCCGGGGTGAAGAAACCCTTTTTGAGAACTCAGAGTGAGTAAATTGGCCATTTTCATGCACTTTTAACCATTCCATTAATCTTGTGTTTTGGGCCCCTGGAAGCATGAAAATCACTTTAAACATGCTAATTTTAGCTCTAACACTGATGATCCACCTACAAATGTGAACTGACGTTCAAAAATAAAACATTTGAAAACGGACCATTTTCCACATTTCTGAAGCATGACGTAATGGGGGGGTGTTATCTCTTTTGTCGAAAATCAGCCGTTTTTGCTCGAACATTAAATGCCTCCAAATGGTATTTAATTAACTTCCCGAGCCCCTGGAAGCATGAAAATCACTTTAAACATGCTAATTTTAGCTCTAACACTGATGATCCACCTACAAATGTGAACTGACGTTCAAAAATAAAACATTTGAAATTGGACCATTTTCCACATTTCTGAAGCATGACGTAATGGGGGGGTGTTATCTCTTTTGTCGAAAATCAGCCGTTTTTGCTCGAACATTAAATGCCTCCAAATGGTATTTATTTCACTTCCCGGGGTGAAGAAACCCTTTTTGAGAACTCAGAGTGAGTAAATTGGCCATTTTCATGCACTTTTAACCATTCCATAAATCTTGTGTTTTGGGCCCCTGGAAGCA
The DNA here is from genome assembly GCF_964263255.1 of Lissotriton vulgaris. Lineage (NCBI taxonomy): Eukaryota > Metazoa > Chordata > Amphibia > Caudata > Salamandridae > Lissotriton > Lissotriton vulgaris. Next base: position 19,815 of record NW_028240998.1, read on the forward strand.
TGAAAATCACTTTAAACATGCTAATTTTAGCTCTAACACTGATGATCCACCTACAAATGTGAACTGACGTTCAAAAATAAAACATTTGAAAACGGACCATTTTCCACATTTCTGAAGCATGACGTAATGGGGGGGTGTTATCTCTTTTGTCGAAAATCAGCCGTTTTTGCTCGAACATTAAATGCCTCCAAATGGTATTTAATTAACTTCCCGAGCCCCTGGAAGCATGAAAATCACTTTAAACATGCTAATTTTAGCTCTAACACTGATGATCCACCTACAAATGTGAACTGACGTTCAAAAATAAAACATTTGAAAACGGACCATTTTCCACATTTCTGAAGCATGACGTAAAGGGGGGGTGTTATCTCTTTTGTCGAAAATCAGCCGTTTTTGCTCGAACATTAAATGCCTCCAAATGGTATTTAATTAACTTCCCGAGCCCCTGGAAGCATGAAAATCACTTTAAACATGCTCATTTTAGCTCTAACACTGATGATCCACCTACAAATGTGAACTGACGTTCAAAAATAAAACATTTGAAAACGGACCATTTTCCACATTTCTGAAGCATGACGTAATGGGGGGGTGTTATCTCTTTTGTCGAAAATCAGCCGTTTTTGCTCGAACATTAAATGCCTCCAAATGGTATTTAATTAACTTCCCGGGGTGAAGAAACCCTTTTTGAGAACTCAGAGTGAGTAAATTGGCCATTTTCATGCACTTTTAACCATTCCATAAATCTTGTGTTTTGGGCCCCTGGAAGCATGAAAATCACTTTAAACATGCTAATTTTAGCTCTAACACTGATGATCCACCTACAAATGTGAACTGACGTTCAAAAATAAAACATTTGAAAACGGACCATTTTCCACATTTCTGAAGCATGACGTAATGGGGGGGTGTTATCTCTTTTGTCGAAAATCAGCCGTTTTTGCTCGAACATTAAATGCCTCCAAATGGTATTTATTTCACTTCCCGGGGTGAAGAAACCCTTTTTGAGAACTCAGAGTGAGTAAATTGGCCATTTTCATGCACTTTTAACCATTCCATTAATCTTGTGTTTTGGGCCCCTGGAAGCATGAAAATCACTTTAAACATGCTAATTTTAGCTCTAACACTGATGATCCACCTACAAATGTGAACTGACGTTCAAAAATAAAACATTTGAAAACGGACCATTTTCCACATTTCTGAAGCATGACGTAATGGGGGGGTGTTATCTCTTTTGTCGAAAATCATCCGTTTTTGCTCGAACATTAAATGCCTCCAAATGGTATTTAATTAACTTCCCGAGCCCCTGGAAGCATGAAAATCACTTTAAACATGCTAATTTTAGCTCTAACACTGATGATCCACCTACAAATGTGAACTGACGTTCAAAAATAAAACATTTGAAAACGGACCATTTTCCACATTTCTGAAGCATGACGTAATGGGGGGGTGTTATCTCTTTTGTCGAAAATCAGCCGTTTTTGCTCGAACATTAAATGCCTCCAAATGGTATTTATTTCACTTCCTGAGCCCCTGGAAGCATGAAAATCACTTTAAACATGCTAATTTTAGCTCTAACACTGATGATCCACCTACAAATGTGAACTGACGTTCAAAAATAAAACATTTGAAAACGGACCATTTTCCACATTTCTGAAGCATGACGTAATGGGGGGGTGTTATCTCTTTTGTCGAAAATCAGCCGTTTTTGCTCGAACATTAAATGCCTCCAAATGGTATTTATTTCACTTCCCGAGCCCCTGGAAGCATGAAAATCACTTTAAACATGCTAATTTTAGCTCTAACACTGATGATCCACCTACAAATGTGAACTGACGTTCAAAAATAAAACATTTGAAAACGGACCATTTTCCACATTTCTGAAGCATGACGTAATGGGGGGGTGTTATCTCTTTTGTCGAAAATCAGCCGTTTTTGCTCGAACATTAAATGCCTCCAAATGGTATTTAATTAACTTCCCGAGCCCCTGGAAGCATGAAAATCACTTTAAACATGCTAATTTTAGCTCTAACACTGATGATCCACCTACAAATGTGAACTGACGTTCAAAAATAAAACATTTGAAAACGGACCATTTTCCACATTTCTGAAGCATGACGTAATGGGGGGGTGTTATCTCTTTTGTCGAAAATCAGCCGTTTTTTCTCGAACATTAAATGCCTCCAAATGGTATTTAATTAACTTCCCGAGCCCCTGGAAGCATGAAAATCACTTTAAACATGCTAATTTTAGCTCTAACACTGATGATCCACCTACAAATGTGAACTGACGTTCAAAAATAAAACATTTGAAAACGGACCATTTTCCACATTTCTGAAGCATGACGTAATGGGGGGGTGTTATCTCTTTTGTCGAAAATCAGCCGTTTTTGCTCGAACATTAAATGCCTCCAAATGGTATTTATTTCACTTCCTGAGCCCCTGGAAGCATGAAAATCACTTTAAACATGCTAATTTTAGCTCTAACACTGATGATCCACCTACAAATGTGAACTGACGTTCAAAAATAAAACATTTGAAAACGGACCATTTTCCACATTTCTGAAGCATGACGTAATGGGGGGGTGTTATCTCTTTTGTCGAAAATCAGCCGTTTTTGCTCGAACATTAAATGCCTCCAAATGGTATTTATTTCACTTCCCGAGCCCCTGGAAGCATGAAAATCACTTTAAACATGCTAATTTTAGCTCTAACACTGATGATCCACCTACAAATGTGAACTGACGTTCAAAAATAAAACATTTGAAAACGGACCATTTTCCACATTTCTGAAGCATGACGTAATGGGGGGGTGTTATCTCTTTTGTCGAAAATCAGCCGTTTTTGCTCGAACATTAAATGCCTCCAAATGGTATTTAATTAACTTCCCGAGCCCCTGGAAGCATGAAAATCACTTTAAACATGCTAATTTTAGCTCTAACACTGATGATCCACCTACAAATGTGAACTGACGTTCAAAAATAAAACATTTGAAAACGGACCATTTTCCACATTTCTGAAGCATGACGTAATGGGGGGGTGTTATCTCTTTTGTCGAAAATCAGCCGTTTTTGCTCGAACATTAAATGCCTCCAAATGGTATTTAATTAACTTCCCGAGCCCCTGGAAGCATGAAAATCACTTTAAACATGCTAATTTTAGCTCTAACACTGATGATCCACCTACAAATGTGAACTGACGTTCAAAAATAAAACATTTGAAAACGGACCATTTTCCACATTTCTGAAGCATGACGTCATAGGGGGGTGTTATCTCTTTTGTCGAAAATCAGCCGTTTTTGCTCGAACATTAAATGCCTCCAAATGGTATTTATTTCACTTCCCGGGGTGAAGAAACCCTTTTTGAGAACTCAGAGTGAGTAAATTGGCCATTTTCATGCACTTTTAACCATTCCATAAATCTTGTGTTTTGGGCCCCTGGAAGCATGAAAATCACTTTAAACATGCTAATTTTAGCTCTAACACTGATGATCCACCTACAAATGTGAACTGACGTTCAAAAATAAAACATTTGAAAACGGACCATTTTCCACATTTCTGAAGCATGACGTAATGGGGGGGTGTTATCTCTTTTGTCGAAAATCAGCCGTTTTTGCTCGAACATTAAATGCTTTCAAATGGTATTTAATTAACTTCCCGAGCCCCTGGAAGCATGAAAATCACTTTAAACATGCTAATTTTAGCTCTAACACTGATGATCCACCTACAAATGTGAACTGACGTTCAAAAATAAAACATTTGAAAACGGACCATTTTCCACATTTCTGAAGCATGACGTAATGGGGGGGGTGTTATCTCTTTTGTCGAAAATCAGCCGTTTTTGCTCGAACATTAAATGCCTCCAAATGGTATTTAATTAACTTCCCGGGGTGAAGAAACCCTTTTTGAGAACTCAGAGTGAGTAAATTGGCCATTTTCATGCACTTTTAACCATTCCATAAATCTTGTGTTTTGGGCCCCTGGAAGCATGAAAATCACTTTAAACATGCTAATTTTAGCTCTAACACTGATGATCCACCTACAAATGTGAACTGACGTTCAAAAATAAAACATTTGAAAACGGACCATTTTCCACATTTCTGAAGCATGACGTAATGGGGGGGTGTTATCTCTTTTGTCGAAAATCAGCCGTTTTTGCTCGAACATTAAATGCCTCCAAATGGTATTTAATTAACTTCCCGAGCCCCTGGAAGCATGAAAATCACTTTAAACATGCTAATTTTAGCTCTAACACTGATGATCCACCTACAAATGTGAACTGATGTTCAAAAATAAAACATTTGAAAACGGACCATTTTCCACACTTCTGAAGCATGACGTAATGGGGGGGTGTTATCTCTTTTGTCGAAAATCAGCCGTTTTTGCTCGAACATTAAATGCCTCCAAATGGTATTTATTTCACTTCCCGGGGTGAAGAAACCCTTTTTGAGAACTCAGAGTGAGTAAATTGGCCATTTTCATGCACTTTTAACCATTCCATAAATCTTGTGTTTTGGGCCCCTGGAAGCATGAAAATCACTTTAAACATGCTAATTTTAGCTCTAACACTGATGATCCACCTACAAATGTGAACTGACGTTCAAAAATAAAACATTTGAAAACGGACCATTTTCCACATTTCTGAAGCATGACGTAATGGGGGGGTGTTATCTCTTTTGTCGAAAATCAGCCGTTTTTGCTCGAACATTAAATGCCTCCAAATGGTATTTAATTAACTTCCCGAGCCCCTGGAAGCATGAAAATCACTTTAAACATGCTAATTTTAGCTCTAACACTGATGATCCACCTACAAATGTGAACTGACGTTCAAAAATAAAACATTTGAAAACGGACCATTTTCCACATTTCTGAAGCATGACGTAATGGGGGGGGGTGTTATCTCTTTTGTCGAAAATCAGCCGTTTTTGCTCGAACATTAAATGCCTCCAAATGGTATTTAATTAACTTCCCGAGCCCCTGGAAGCATGAAAATCACTTTAAACATGCTAATTTTAGCTCTAACACTGATGATCCACCTACAAATGTGAACTGTCGTTCAAAAATAAAACATTTGAAAATGGACCATTTTCCACATTTCTGAAGCATGACGTAATGGGGGGGTGTTATCTCTTTTGTCGAAAATCAGCCGTTTTTGCTCGAACATTAAATGCCTCCAAATGGTATTTATTTCACTTCCCGGGGTGAAGAAACCCTTTTTGAGAACTCAGAGTGAGTAAATTGGCCATTTTCATGCACTTTTAACCATTCCATTAATCTTGTGTTTTGGGCCCCTGGAAGCATGAAAATCACTTTAAACATGCTAATTTTAGCTCTAACACTGATGATCCACCTACAAATGTGAACTGACGTTCAAAAATAAAACATTTGAAAACGGACCATTTTCCACATTTCTGAAGCATGACGTAATGGGGGGGTGTTATCTCTTTTGTCGAAAATCAGCCGTTTTTGCTCGAACATTAAATGCCTCCAAATGGTATTTAATTAACTTCCCGAGCCCCTGGAAGCATGAAAATCACTTTAAACATGCTAATTTTAGCTCTAACACTGATGATCCACCTACAAATGTGAACTGACGTTCAAAAATAAAACATTTGAAATTGGACCATTTTCCACATTTCTGAAGCATGACGTAATGGGGGGGTGTTATCTCTTTTGTCGAAAATCAGCCGTTTTTGCTCGAACATTAAATGCCTCCAAATGGTATTTATTTCACTTCCCGGGGTGAAGAAACCCTTTTTGAGAACTCAGAGTGAGTAAATTGGCCATTTTCATGCACTTTTAACCATTCCATAAATCTTGTGTTTTGGGCCCCTGGAAGCATGAAAATCACTTTAAACATGCTAATTTTAGCTCTAACACTGATGATCCACCTACAAATGTGAACTGACGTTCAAAAATAAAACATTTGAAAACGGACCATTTTCCACATTTCTGAAGCATGACGTAATGGGGGGGTGTTATCTCTTTTGTCGAAAATCAGTCGTTTTTGCTCGAACATTAAATGCCTCCAAATGGTATTTAATTAACTTCCCGAGCCCCTGGAAGCATGAAAATCACTTTAAACATGCTAATTTTAGCTCTAACACTGATGATCCACCTACAAATGTGAACTGACGTTCAAAAATAAAACATTTGAAAACGGACCATTTTCCACATTTCTGAAGCATGACGTAATGGGGGGGTGTTATCTCTTTTGTCGAAAATCAGCCGTTTTTGCTCGAACATTAAATGCCTCCAAATGGTATTTAATTAACTTCCCGAGCCCCTGGAAGCATGAAAATCACTTTAAACATGCTCATTTTAGCTCTAACACTGATGATCCACCTACAAATGTGAACTGACGTTCAAAAATAAAACATTTGAAAACGGACCATTTTCCACATTTCTGAAGCATGACGTAATGGGGGGGTGTTATCTCTTTTGTCGAAAATCAGCCGTTTTTGCTCGAACATTAAATGCCTCCAAATGGTATTTAATTAACTTCCCGGGGTGAAGAAACCCTTTTTGAGAACTCAGAGTGAGTAAATTGGCCATTTTCATGCACTTTTAACCATTCCATAAATCTTGTGTTTTGGGCCCCTGGAAGCATGAAAATCACTTTAAACATGCTAATTTTAGCTCTAACACTGATGATCCACCTACAAATGTGAACTGACGTTCAAAAATAAAACATTTGAAAACGGACCATTTTCCACATTTCTGAAGCATGACGTAATGGGGGGGTGTTATCTCTTTTGTCGAAAATCAGCCGTTTTTGCTCGAACATTAAATGCCTCCAAATGGTATTTAATTAACTTCCCGAGCCCCTGGAAGCATGAAAATCACTTTAAACATGCTAATTTTAGCTCTAACACTGATGATCCACCTACAAATGTGAACTGACGTTCAAAAATAAAACATTTGAAAACGGACCATTTTCCACATTTCTGAAGCATGACGTAATGGGGGGGTGTTATCTCTTTTGTCGAAAATCAGCCGTTTTTGCTCGAACATTAAATGCCTCCAAATGGTATTTAATTAACTTCCCGGGGTGAAGAAACCCTTTTTGAGAACTCAGAGTGAGTAAATTGGCCATTTTCATGCACTTTTAACCATTCCATTAATCTTGTGTTTTGGGCCCCTGGAAGCATGAAAATCACTTTAAACATGCTAATTTTAGCTCTAACACTGATGATCCACCTACAAATGTGAACTGACGTTCAAAAATAAAACATTTGAAAACGGACCATTTTCCACATTTCTGAAGCATGACGTAATGGGGGGGTGTTATCTCTTTTGTCGAAAATCAGCCGTTTTTGCTCGAACATTAAATGCCTCCAAATGGTATTTAATTAACTTCCCGAGCCCCTGGAAGCATGAAAATCACTTTAAACATGCTAATTTTAGCTCTAACACTGATGATCCACCTACAAATGTGAACTGACGTTCAAAAATAAAACATTTGAAATTGGACCATTTTCCACATTTCTGAAGCATGACGTAATGGGGGGGTGTTATCTCTTTTGTCGAAAATCAGCCGTTTTTGCTCGAACATTAAATGCCTCCAAATGGTATTTATTTCACTTCCCGGGGTGAAGAAACCCTTTTTGAGAACTCAGAGTGAGTAAATTGGCCATTTTCATGCACTTTTAACCATTCCATAAATCTTGTGTTTTGGGCCCCTGGAAGCATGAAAATCACTTTAAACATGCTAATTTTAGCTCTAACACTGATGATCCACCTACAAATGTGAACTGACGTTCAAAAATAAAACATTTGAAAACGGACCATTTTCCACATTTCTGAAGCATGACGTAATGGGGGGGTGTTATCTCTTTTGTCGAAAATCAGCCGTTTTTGCTCGAACATTAAATGCCTCCAAATGGTATTTAATTAACTTCCCGAGCCCCTGGAAGCATGAAAATCACTTTAAACATGCTAATTTTAGCTCTAACACTGATGATCCACCTACAAATGTGAACTGACGTTCAAAAATAAAACATTTGAAAACGGACCATTTTCCACATTTCTGAAGCATGACGTAAAGGGGGGGTGTTATCTCTTTTGTCGAAAATCAGCCGTTTTTGCTCGAACATTAAATGCCTCCAAATGGTATTTAATTAACTTCCCGAGCCCCTGGAAGCATGAAAATCACTTTAAACATGCTCATTTTAGCTCTAACACTGATGATCCACCTACAAATGTGAACTGACGTTCAAAAATAAAACATTTGAAAACGGACCATTTTCCACATTTCTGAAGCATGACGTAATGGGGGGGTGTTATCTCTTTTGTCGAAAATCAGCCGTTTTTGCTCGAACATTAAATGCCTCCAAATGGTATTTAATTAACTTCCCGGGGTGAAGAAACCCTTTTTGAGAACTCAGAGTGAGTAAATTGGCCATTTTCATGCACTTTTAACCATTCCATAAATCTTGTGTTTTGGGCCCCTGGAAGCATGAAAATCACTTTAAACATGCTAATTTTAGCTCTAACACTGATGATCCACCTACAAATGTGAACTGACGTTCAAAAATAAAACATTTGAAAACGGACCATTTTCCACATTTCTGAAGCATGACGTAATGGGGGGGTGTTATCTCTTTTGTCGAAAATCAGCCGTTTTTGCTCGAACATTAAATGCCTCCAAATGGTATTTATTTCACTTCCTGAGCCCCTGGAAGCATGAAAATCACTTTAAACATGCTAATTTTAGCTCTAACACTGATGATCCACCTACAAATGTGAACTGACGTTCAAAAATAAAACATTTGAAAACGGACCATTTTCCACATTTCTGAAGCATGACGTAATGGGGGGGTGTTATCTCTTTTGTCGAAAATCAGCCGTTTTTGCTCGAACATTAAATGCCTCCAAATGGTATTTATTTCACTTCCCGAGCCCCTGGAAGCATGAAAATCACTTTAAACATGCTAATTTTAGCTCTAACACTGATGATCCACCTACAAATGTGAACTGACGTTCAAAAATAAAACATTTGAAAACGGACCATTTTCCACATTTCTGAAGCATGACGTAATGGGGGGGTGTTATCTCTTTTGTCGAAAATCAGCCGTTTTTGCTCGAACATTAAATGCCTCCAAATGGTATTTAATTAACTTCCCGAGCCCCTGGAAGCATGAAAATCACTTTAAACATGCTAATTTTAGCTCTAACACTGATGATCCACCTACAAATGTGAACTGACGTTCAAAAATAAAACATTTGAAAACGGACCATTTTCCACATTTCTGAAGCATGACGTAATGGGGGGGTGTTATCTCTTTTGTCGAAAATCAGCCGTTTTTTCTCGAACATTAAATGCCTCCAAATGGTATTTAATTAACTTCCCGAGCCCCTGGAAGCATGAAAATCACTTTAAACATGCTAATTTTAGCTCTAACACTGATGATCCACCTACAAATGTGAACTGACGTTCAAAAATAAAACATTTGAAAACGGACCATTTTCCACATTTCTGAAGCATGACGTAATGGGGGGGTGTTATCTCTTTTGTCGAAAATCAGCCGTTTTTGCTCGAACATTAAATGCCTCCAAATGGTATTTATTTCACTTCCTGAGCCCCTGGAAGCATGAAAATCACTTTAAACATGCTAATTTTAGCTCTAACACTGATGATCCACCTACAAATGTGAACTGACGTTCAAAAATAAAACATTTGAAAACGGACCATTTTCCACATTTCTGAAGCATGACGTAATGGGGGGGTGTTATCTCTTTTGTCGAAAATCAGCCGTTTTTGCTCGAACATTAAATGCCTCCAAATGGTATTTATTTCACTTCCCGAGCCCCTGGAAGCATGAAAATCACTTTAAACATGCTAATTTTAGCTCTAACACTGATGATCCACCTACAAATGTGAACTGACGTTCAAAAATAAAACATTTGAAAACGGACCATTTTCCACATTTCTGAAGCATGACGTAATGGGGGGGTGTTATCTCTTTTGTCGAAAATCAGCCGTTTTTGCTCGAACATTAAATGCCTCCAAATGGTATTTAATTAACTTCCCGAGCCCCTGGAAGCATGAAAATCACTTTAAACATGCTAATTTTAGCTCTAACACTGATGATCCACCTACAAATGTGAACTGACGTTCAAAAATAAAACATTTGAAAACGGACCATTTTCCACATTTCTGAAGCATGACGTAATGGGGGGGTGTTATCTCTTTTGTCGAAAATCAGCCGTTTTTGCTCGAACATTAAATGCCTCCAAATGGTATTTAATTAACTTCCCGAGCCCCTGGAAGCATGAAAATCACTTTAAACATGCTAATTTTAGCTCTAACACTGATGATCCACCTACAAATGTGAACTGACGTTCAAAAATAAAACATTTGAAAACGGACCATTTTCCACATTTCTGAAGCATGACGTCATAGGGGGGTGTTATCTCTTTTGTCGAAAATCAGCCGTTTTTGCTCGAACATTAAATGCCTCCAAATGGTATTTATTTCACTTCCCGGGGTGAAGAAACCCTTTTTGAGAACTCAGAGTGAGTAAATTGGCCATTTTCATGCACTTTTAACCATTCCATAAATCTTGTGTTTTGGGCCCCTGGAAGCATGAAAATCACTTTAAACATGCTAATTTTAGCTCTAACACTGATGATCCACCTACAAATGTGAACTGACGTTCAAAAATAAAACATTTGAAAACGGACCATTTTCCACATTTCTGAAGCATGACGTAATGGGGGGGTGTTATCTCTTTTGTCGAAAATCAGCCGTTTTTGCTCGAACATTAAATGCTTTCAAATGGTATTTAATTAACTTCCCGAGCCCCTGGAAGCATGAAAATCACTTTAAACATGCTAATTTTAGCTCTAACACTGATGATCCACCTACAAATGTGAACTGACGTTCAAAAATAAAACATTTGAAAACGGACCATTTTCCACATTTCTGAAGCATGACGTAATGGGGGGGGTGTTATCTCTTTTGTCGAAAATCAGCCGTTTTTGCTCGAACATTAAATGCCTCCAAATGGTATTTAATTAACTTCCCGGGGTGAAGAAACCCTTTTTGAGAACTCAGAGTGAGTAAATTGGCCATTTTCATGCACTTTTAACCATTCCATAAATCTTGTGTTTTGGGCCCCTGGAAGCATGAAAATCACTTTAAACATGCTAATTTTAGCTCTAACACTGATGATCCACCTACAAATGTGAACTGACGTTCAAAAATAAAACATTTGAAAACGGACCATTTTCCACATTTCTGAAGCATGACGTAATGGGGGGGTGTTATCTCTTTTGTCGAAAATCAGCCGTTTTTGCTCGAACATTAAATGCCTCCAAATGGTATTTAATTAACTTCCCGAGCCCCTGGAAGCATGAAAATCACTTTAAACATGCTAATTTTAGCTCTAACACTGATGATCCACCTACAAATGTGAACTGATGTTCAAAAATAAAACATTTGAAAACGGACCATTTTCCACACTTCTGAAGCATGACGTAATGGGGGGGTGTTATCTCTTTTGTCGAAAATCAGCCGTTTTTGCTCGAACATTAAATGCCTCCAAATGGTATTTATTTCACTTCCCGGGGTGAAGAAACCCTTTTTGAGAACTCAGAGTGAGTAAATTGGCCATTTTCATGCACTTTTAACCATTCCATAAATCTTGTGTTTTGGGCCCCTGGAAGCATGAAAATCACTTTAAACATGCTAATTTTAGCTCTAACACTGATGATCCACCTACAAATGTGAACTGACGTTCAAAAATAAAACATTTGAAAACGGACCATTTTCCACATTTCTGAAGCATGACGTAATGGGGGGGTGTTATCTCTTTTGTCGAAAATCAGCCGTTTTTGCTCGAACATTAAATGCCTCCAAATGGTATTTAATTAACTTCCCGAGCCCCTGGAAGCATGAAAATCACTTTAAACATGCTAATTTTAGCTCTAACACTGATGATCCACCTACAAATGTGAACTGACGTTCAAAAATAAAACATTTGAAAACGGACCATTTTCCACATTTCTGAAGCATGACGTAATGGGGGGGGGGTGTTATCTCTTTTGTCGAAAATCAGCCGTTTTTGCTCGAACATTAAATGCCTCCAAATGGTATTTAATTAACTTCCCGAGCCCCTGGAAGCATGAAAATCACTTTAAACATGCTAATTTTAGCTCTAACACTGATGATCCACCTACAAATGTGAACTGTCGTTCAAAAATAAAACATTTGAAAATGGACCATTTTCCACATTTCTGAAGCATGACGTAATGGGGGGGTGTTATCTCTTTTGTCGAAAATCAGCCGTTTTTGCTCGAACATTAAATGCCTCCAAATGGTATTTAGTTCACTTCCCGGGGTGAAGAAACCCTTTTTGAGAACTCAGAGTGAGTAAATTGGCCATTTTCATGCACTTTTAACCATTCCATTAATCTTGTGTTTTGGGCCCCTGGAAGCATGAAAATCACTTTAAACATGCTAATTTTAGCTCTAACACTGATGATCCACCTACAAATGTGAACTGACGTTCAAAAATAAAACATTTGAAAACGGACCATTTTCCACATTTCTGAAGCATGACGTAATGGGGGGGTGTTATCTCTTTTGTCGAAAATCAGCCGTTTTTGCTCGAACATTAAATGCCTCCAAATGGTATTTAATTAACTTCCCGAGCCCCTGGAAGCATGAAAATCACGTTAAACATGCTAATTTTAGCTCTAACACTGATGATCCACCTACAAATGTGAACTGACGTTCAAAAATAAAACATTTGAAATTGGACCATTTTCCACATTTCTGAAGCATGACGTAATGGGGGGGTGTTATCTCTTTTGTCGAAAATCAGCCGTTTTTGCTCGAACATTAAATGCCTCCAAATGGTATTTATTTCACTTCCCGGGGTGAAGAAACCCTTTTTGAGAACTCAGAGTGAGTAAATTGGCCATTTTCATGCACTTTTAACCATTCCATAAATCTTGTGTTTTGGGCCCCTGGAAGCATGAAAATCACTTTAAACATGCTAATTTTAGCTCTAACACTGATGATCCACCTACAAATGTGAACTGACGTTCAAAAATAAAACATTTGAAAACGGACCATTTTCCACATTTCTGAAGCATGACGTAATGGGGGGGTGTTATCTCTTTTGTCGAAAATCAGTCGTTTTTGCTCGAACATTAAATGCCTCCAAATGGTATTTAATTAACTTCCGGAGCCCCTGGAAGCATGAAAATCACTTTAAACATGCTAATTTTAGCTCTAACACTGATGATCCACCTACAAATGTGAACTGACGTTCAAAAATAAAACATTTGAAAACGGACCATTTTCCACATTTCTGAAGCATGACGTAATGGGGGGGTGTTATCTCTTTTGTCGAAAATCAGCCGTTTTTGCTCGAACATTAAATGCCTCCAAATGGTATTTAATTAACTTCCCGAGCCCCTGGAAGCATGAAAATCACTTTAAACATGCTCATTTTAGCTCTAACACTGATGATCCACCTACAAATGTGAACTGACGTTCAAAAATAAAACATTTGAAAACGGACCATTTTCCACATTTCTGAAGCATGACGTAATGGGGGGGTGTTATCTCTTTTGTCGAAAATCAGCCGTTTTTGCTCGAACATTAAATGCCTCCAAATGGTATTTAATTAACTTCCCGGGGTGAAGAAACCCTTTTTGAGAACTCAGAGTGAGTAAATTGGCCATTTTCATGCACTTTTAACCATTCCATAAATCTTGTGTTTTGGGCCCCTGGAAGCATGAAAATCACTTTAAACATGCTAATTTTAGCTCTAACACTGATGATCCACCTACAAATGTGAACTGACGTTCAAAAATAAAACATTTGAAAACGGACCATTTTCCACATTTCTGAAGCATGACGTAATGGGGGGGTGTTATCTCTTTTGTCGAAAATCAGCCGTTTTTGCTCGAACATTAAATGCCTCCAAATGGTATTTAATTAACTTCCCGAGCCCCTGGAAGCATGAAAATCACTTTAAACATGCTAATTTTAGCTCTAACACTGATGATCCACCTACAAATGTGAACTGACGTTCAAAAATAAAACATTTGAAAACGGACCATTTTCCACATTTCTGAAGCATGACGTAATGGGGGGGTGTTATCTCTTTTGTCGAAAATCAGCCGTTTTTGCTCGAACATTAAATGCCTCCAAATGGTATTTAATTAACTTCCCGGGGTGAAGAAACCCTTTTTGAGAACTCAGAGTGAGTAAATTGGCCATTTTCATGCACTTTTAACCATTCCATTAATCTTGTGTTTTGGGCCCCTGGAAGCATGAAAATCACTTTAAACATGCTAATTTTAGCTCTAACACTGATGATCCACCTACAAATGTGAACTGACGTTCAAAAATAAAACATTTGAAAACGGACCATTTTCCACATTTCTGAAGCATGACGTAATGGGGGGGGTGTTATCTCTTTTGTCGAAAATCAGCCGTTTTTGCTCGAACATTAAATGCCTCCAAATGGTATTTAATTAACTTCCCGAGCCCCTGGAAGCATGAAAATCACTTTAAACATGCTAATTTTAGCTCTAACACTGATGATCCACCTACAAATGTGAACTGACGTTCAAAAATAAAACATTTGAAAACGGACCATTTTCCACATTTCTGAAGCATGACGTAATGGGGGGGTGTTATCTCTTTTGTCGAAAATCTGCCGTTTTTGCTCGAACATTAAATGCCTCCGAATGGTATTTAATTAACTTCCCGGGGTGAAGAAACCCTTTTTGAGAACTCAGAGTGAGTAAATTGGCCATTTTCATGCACTTTTAACCATTCCATAAATCTTGTGTTTTGGGCCCCTGGAAGCATGAAAATCACTTTAAACATGCTAATTTTAGCTCTAACACTGATGATCCACCTACAAATGTGAACTGACGTTCAAAAATAAAACATTTGAAAACGGACCATTTTCCACATTTCTGAAGCATGACGTAATGGGGGGGTGTTATCTCTTTTGTCGAAAATCAGCCGTTTTTGCTCGAACATTAAATGCCTCCAAATGGTATTTATTTCACTTCCCGAGCCCCTGGAAGCATGAAAATCACTTTAAACATGCTAATTTTAGCTCTAACACTGATGATCCACCTACAAATGTGAACTGACGTTCAAAAATAAAACATTTGAAAACGGACCATTTTCCACATTTCTGAAGCATGACGTAATGGGGGGGGTGTTATCTCTTTTGTCGAAAATCAGCCGTTTTTGCTCGAACATTAAATGCCTCCAAATGGTATTTAATTAACTTCCCGGGGTGAAGAAACCCTTTTTGAGAACTCAGAGTGAGTAAATTGGCCATTTTCATGCACTTTTAACCATTCCATAAATCTTGTGTTTTGGGCCCCTGGAAGCATGAAAATCACTTTAAACATGCTAATTTTAGCTCTAACACTGATGATCCACCTACAAATGTGAACTGACGTTCAAAAATAAAACATTTGAAAACGGACCATTTTCCACATTTCTGAAGCATGACGTAATGGGGGGGTGTTATCTCTTTTGTCGAAAATCAGCCGTTTTTGCTCGAACATTAAATGCCTCCAAATGGTATTTAATTAACTTCCCGAGCCCCTGGAAGCATGAAAATCACTTTAAACATGCTAATTTTAGCTCTAACACTGATGATCCACCTACAAATGTGAACTGACGTTCAAAAATAAAACATTTGAAAACGGACCATTTTCCGCATTTCTGAAGCATGACGTAATGGGGGGGTGTTATCTCTTTTGTCGAAAATCAGCCGTTTTTGCTCGAACATTAAATGCCTCCAAATGGTATTTAATTAACTTCCCGAGCCCCTGGAAGCATGAAAATCACTTTAAACATGCTAATTTTAGCTCTAACACTGATGATCCACCTACAAATGTGAACTGACGTTCAAAAATAAAACATTTGAAAACGGACCATTTTCCACATTTCTGAAGCATGACGTAATGGGGGGGTGTTATCTCTTTTGTCGAAAATCAGCCGTTTTTGCTCGAACATTAAATGCCTCCAAATGGTATTTAATTAACTTCCCGGGGTGAAGAAACCCTTTTTGAGAACTCAGAGTGAGTAAATTGGCCATTTTCATGCACTTTTAACCATTCCATAAATCTTGTGTTTTGGGCCCCTGGAAGCATGAAAATCACTTTAAACATGCTAATTTTAGCTCTAACACTGATGATCCACCTACAAATGTGAACTGACGTTAAAAAATAAAACATTTGAAAACGGACCATTTTCCACATTTCTGAAGCATGACGTAATGGGGGGGTGTTATCTCTTTTGTCGAAAATCAGCCGTTTTTGCTCGAACATTAAAAGCCTCCAAATGGTATTTAATTAACTTCCCGGGGTGAAGAAACCCTTTTTGAGAACTCAGAGTGAGTAAATTGGCCATTTTCATGCACTTTTAACCATTCCATAAATCTTGTGTTTTGGGCCCCTGGAAGCATGAAAATCACTTTAAACATGCTAATTTTAGCTCTAACACTGATGATCCACCTACAAATGTGAACTGACGTTCAAAAATAAAACATTTGAAAACGGACCATTTTCCACATTTCTGAAGCATGACGTAATGGGGGGGTGTTATCTCTTTTGTCGAAAATCAGCCGTTTTTGCTCGAACATTAAATGCCTCCAAATGGTATTTAATTAACTTCCCGAGCCCCTGGAAGCATGAAAATCACTTTAAACATGCTAATTTTAGCTCTAACACTGATGATCCACCTACAAATGTGAACTGACGTTCAAAAATAAAACATTTGAAAACGGACCATTTTCCACATTTCTGAAGCATGACGTAATGGGGGGGTGTTATCTCTTTTGTCAAAAATCAGCCGTTTTTGCTCGAACATTAAATGCCTCCAAATGGTATTTAATTAACTTCCCGAGCCCCTGGAAGCATGAAAATCACTTTAAACATGCTAATTTTAGCTCTAACACTGATGATCCACCTACAAATGTGAACTGACGTTCAAAAATAAAACATTTGAAAACGGACCATTTTCCACATTTCTGAAGCATGACGTAATGGGGGGGTGTTATCTCTTTTGTCGAAAATCAGCCGTTTTTGCTCGAACATTAAATGCCTCCAAATGGTATTTAATTAACTTCCTGAGCCCCTGGAAGCATGAAAATCACTTTAAACATGCTAATTTTAGCTCTAACACTGATGATCCACCTACAAATGTGAACTGACGTTCAAAAATAAAACATTTGAAAACGGACCATTTTCCACATTTCTGAAGCATGACGTAATGGGGGGGTGTTATCTCTTTTGTCGAAAATCAGACGTTTTTGCTCGAACATTAAATGCCTCCAAATGGTATTTAATTAACTTCCCGAGCCCCTGGAAGCATGAAAATCACTTTAAACATGCTAATTTTAGCTCTAACACTGATGATCCACCTACAAATGTGAACTGACGTTCAAAAATAAAACATTTGAAAACGGACCATTTTCCACATTTCTGAAGCATGACGTAATGGGGGGGTGTTATCTCTTTTGTCGAAAATCAGCCGTTTTTGCTCGAACATTAAATGCCTCCAAACGGTATTTAATTAACTTCCCGGGGTGAAGAAACCCTTTTTGAGAACTCAGAGTGAGTAAATTGGCCATTTTCATGCACTTTTAACCATTCCATAAATCTTGTGTTTTGGGCCCCTGGAAGCATGAAAATCACTTTAAACATGCTAATTTTAGCTCTAACACTGATGATCCACCTACAAATGTGAACTGACGTTCAAAAATAAAACATTTGAAAACGGACCATTTTCCACATTTCTGAAGCATGACGTAATGGGGGGGTGTTATCTCTTTTGTCGAAAATCAGCCGTTTTTGCTCGAACATTAAATGCCTCCAAATGGTATTTAATTAACTTCCCGAGCCCCTGGAAGCATGAAAATCACTTTAAACATGCTAATTTTAGCTCTAACACTGATGATCCACCTACAAATGTGAACTGACGTTCAAAAATAAAACATTTGAAAACGGACCATTTTCCACATTTCTGAAGCATGACGTAATGGGGGGGTGTTATCTCTTTTGTCGAAAATCAGCCGTTTTTGCTCGAACATTAAATGCCTCCAAATGGTATTTAATTAACTTCCCGGGGTGAAGAAACCCTTTTTGAGAACTCAGAGTGAGTAAATTGGCCATTTTCATGCACTTTTAACCATTCCATAAATCTTGTGTTTTGGGCCCCTGGAAGCATGAAAATCACTTTAAACATGCTAATTTTAGCTCTAACACTGATGATCCACCTACAAATGTGAACTGACGTTCAAAAATAAAACATTTGAAAACGGACCATTTTCCACATTTCTGAAGCATGACGTAATGGGGGGGTGTTATCTCTTTTGTCGAAAATCAGCCGTTTTTGCTCGAACATTAAATGCCTCCAAATGGTATTTAATTAACTTCCCGAGCCCCTGGAAGCATGAAAATCACTTTAAACATGCTAATTTTAGCTCTAACACTGATGATCCACCTACAAATGTGAACTGACGTTCAAAAATAAAACATTTGAAAACGGACCATTTTCCACATTTCTGAAGCATGACGTAATGGGGGGGTGTTATCTCTTTTGTCGAAAATCAGCCGTTTTTGCTCGAACATTAAATGCCTCCAAATGGTATTTATTTCACTTCCCGGGGTGAAGAAACCCTTTTTGAGAACTCAGAGTGAGTAAATTGGCCAGTTTCATGCACTTTTAACCATTCCATTAATCTTGTGTTTTGGGCCCCTGGAAGCATGAAAATCACTTTAAACATGCTAATTTTAGCTCTAACACTGATGATCCACCTACAAATGTGAACTGACGTTCAAAAATAAAACATTTGAAAACGGACCATTTTCCACATTTCTGAAGCATGACGTAATGGGGGGGTGTTATCTCTTTTGTCGAAAATCAGCCGTTTTTGCTCGAACATTAAATGCCTCCAAATGGTATTTAATTAACTTCCCGAGCCCCTGGAAGCATGAAAATCACTTTAAACATGCTAATTTTAGCTCTAACACTGATGATCCACCTACAAATGTGAACTGACGTTCAAAAATAAAACATTTTAAAACGGACCATGTTCCACATTTCTGAAGCATGACGTAATGGGGGGGGTGTTATCTCTTTTGTCGAAAATCAGCCGTTTTTGCTCGAACATTAAATGCCTCCAAATGGTATTTATTTCACTTCCCGAGCCCCTGGAAGCATGAAAATCACTTTAAACATGCTAATTTTAGCTCTAACACTGATGATCCACCTACAAATGTGAACTGACGTTCAAAAATAAAACATTTGAAAACGGACCATTTTCCACATTTCTGAAGCATGACGTAATGGGGGGGGTGTTATCTCTTTTGTCGAAAATCAGCCGTTTTTGCTCGAACATTAAATGCCTCCAAATGGTATTTAATTAACTTCCCGGGGTGAAGAAACCCTTTTTGAGAACTCAGAGTGAGTAAATTGGCCATTTTCATGCACTTTTAACCATTCCATAAATCTTGTGTTTTGGGCCCCTGGAAGCATGAAAATCACTTTAAACATGCTAATTTTAGCTCTAACACTGATGATCCACCTACAAATGTGAACTGACGTTCAAAAATAAACCATTTGAAAACGGACCATTTTCCACATTTCTGAAGCATGACGTAATGGGGGGGTGTTATCTCTTTTGTCGAAAATCAGCCGTTTTTGCTCGAACATTAAATGCCTCCAAATGGTATTTATTTCACTTCCCGGGGTGAAGAAACCCTTTTTGAGAACTCAGAGTGAGTAAATTGGCCATTTTCATGCACTTTTAACCATTCCATTAATCTTGTGTTTTGGGCCCCTGGAAGCATGAAAATCACTTTAAACATGCTAATTTTAGCTCTAACACTGATGATCCACCTACAAATGTGAACTGACGTTCAAAAATAAAACATTTGAAAACGGACCATTTTCCACATTTCTGAAGCATGACGTAATGGGGGGGTGTTATCTCTTTTGTCGAAAATCAGCCGTTTTTGCTCGAACATTAAATGCCTCCAAATGGTATTTAATTAACTTCCCGAGCCCCTGGAAGCATGAAAATCACTTTAAACATGCTAATTTTAGCTCTAACACTGATGATCCACCTACAAATGTGAACTGACGTTCAAAAATAAAACATTTTAAAACGGACCAATTTCCACATTTCTGAAGCATGACGTAATGGGGGGGGTGTTATCTCTTTTGTCGAAAATCAGCCGTTTTTGCTCGAACATTAAATGCCTCCAAATGGTATTTATTTCACTTCCCGAGCCCCTGGAAGCATGAAAATCACTTTAAACATGCTAATTTTAGCTCTAACACTGATGATCCACCTACAAATGTGAACTGACGTTCAAAAATAAAACATTTGAAAACGGACCATTTTCCACATTTCTGAAGCATGACGTAATGGGGGGGGTGTTATCTCTTTTGTCGAAAATCAGCCGTTTTTGCTCGAACATTAAATGCCTCCAAATGGTATTTAATTAACTTCCCGGGGTGAAGAAACCCTTTTTGAGAACTCAGAGTGAGTAAATTGGCCATTTTCATGCACTTTTAACCATTCCATAAATCTTGTGTTTTGGGCCCCTGGAAGCATGAAAATCACTTTAAACATGCTAATTTTAGCTCTAACACTGATGATCCACCTACAAATGTGAACTGACGTTCAAAAATAAAACATTTGAAAACGGACCATTTTCCACATTTCTGAAGCATGACGTAATGGGGGGGTGTTATCTCTTTTGTCGAAAATCAGCCGTTTTTGCTCGAACATTAAATGCCTCCAAATGGTATTTATTTCACTTCCCGGGGTGAAGAAACCCTTTTTGAGAAATCAGAGTGAGTAAATTGGCCATTTTCATGCACTTTTAACCATTCCATTAATCTTGTGTTTTGGGCCCCTGGAAGCCTTGAAAATCACTTTAAACATGCTAATTTTAGCTCTAACACTGATGATCCACCTACAAATGTGAACTGAAGTTCAAAAATAAAACATTTGAAAACGGACCATTTTCCACATTTCTGAAGCATGACGTAATGGGGGGGTGTTATCTCTTTTGTCGAAAATCAGCCGTTTTTGCTCGAACATTAAATGCCTCCAAATGGTATTTATTTCACTTCCCGAGCCCCTGGAAGCATGAAAATCACTTTAAACATGCTAATTTTAGCTCTAACACCGATGATCCACCTACAAATGTGAACTGACGTTCAAAAATAAAACATTTGAACACGGACCATTTTCCACATTTCTGAAGCATGACGTAATGGGGGGGTGTTATCTCTTTTGTCGAAAATCAGCCGTTTTTGCTCGAACATTAAATGCCTCCAAATGGTATTTAATTAACTTCCCGAGCCCCTGGAAGCATGAAAATCACTTTAAACATGCTAATTTTAGCTCTAACACTGATGATCCACCTACAAATGTGAACTGACGTTCAAAAATAAAACATTTGAAAACGGACCATTTTCCACATTTCTGAAGCATGACGTAATGGGGGGGTGTTATCTCTTTTGTCGAAAATCAGCCGTTTTTGCTCGAACATTAAATGCCTCCAAATGGCATTTATTTCACTTCCCGGGGTGAAGAAACCCTTTTTGAGAACTCAGAGTGAGTAAATTGGCCATTTTCATGCACTTTTAACCATTCCATTAATCTTGTGTTTTGGGCCCCTGGAAGCATGAAAATCACTTTAAACATGCTAATTTTAGCTCTAACACTGATGATCCACCTACAAATGTGAACTGACGTTCAAAAATA
Source organism: Lissotriton vulgaris (assembly GCF_964263255.1). Classification (NCBI taxonomy): domain Eukaryota; kingdom Metazoa; phylum Chordata; class Amphibia; order Caudata; family Salamandridae; genus Lissotriton; species Lissotriton vulgaris. Next base: position 41,586 of record NW_028240998.1, read on the forward strand.
AAACATTTGAAAACGGACCATTTTCCACATTTCTGAAGCATGACGTAATGGGGGGGTGTTATCTCTTTTGTCGAAAATCTGCCGTTTTTGCTCGAACATTAAATGCCTCCAAATGGTATTTATTTCACTTCCCGAGCCTCTGGAAGCATGAAAATCACTTTAAACATGCTAATTTTAGCTCTAACACTGATGATCCACCTACAAATGTGAACTGACGTTCAAAAATAAAACATTTGAAAACGGACCATTTTCCACATTTCTGAAGCATGACGTAATGGGGGGGTGTTATCTCTTTTGTCAAAAATCAGCCGTTTTTGCTCGAACATTAAATGCCTCCAAATGGTATTTATTTCACTTCCCGGGGTGAAGAAACCCTTTTTGAGAACTCAGAGTGAGTAAATTGGCCTTTTTCATGCACTTTTAACCATTCCATAAATCTTGTGTTTTGGGCCCCTGGAAGCATGAAAATCACTTTAAACATGCTAATTTTAGCTCTAACACTGATGATCCACCTACAAATGTGAACTGACGTTCAAAAATAAAACATTTGAAAACGGACCATTTTCCACATTTCTGAAGCATGACGTAATGGGGGGATGTTATCTCTTTTGTCGAAAATCAGCCGTTTTTGCTCGAACATTAAATGCCTCCAAATGGTATTTAATTAACTTCCCGAGCCCCCGGAAGCATGAAAATCACTTTAAACATGCTAATTTTAGCTCTAACACTGATGATCCACCTACAAATGTGAACTGACGTTCAAAAATAAAACATTTGAAAACGGACCATTTTCCACATTTCTGAAGCATGACGTAATGGGGGGGGTGTTATCTCTTTTGTCGAAAATCAGCCGTTTTTGCTCGAACATTAAATGCCTCCAAATGGTATTTAATTAACTTCCCGAGCCCCTGGAAGCATGAAAATCACTTTAAACATGCTAATTTTAGCTCTAACACTGATGATCCACCTACAAATGTGAACTGACGTTCAAAAATAAAACATTTGAAAACGGACCATTTTCCACATTTCTGAAGCATGACGTAATGGGGGGGTGTTATCTCTTTTGTCGAAAATCAGCCGTTTTTGCTCGAACATTAAATGCCTCCAAATGGTATTTATTTCACTTCCCGGGGTGAAGAAACCCTTTTTGAGAACTCAGAGTGAGTAAATTGGCCATTTTCATGCACTTTTAACCATTCCATAAATCTTGTGTTTTGGGCCCCTGGAAGCATGAAAATCACTTTAAACATGCTAATTTTAGCTCTAACACTGATGATCCACCTACAAATGTGAACTGACGTTCAAAAATAAAACATTTGAAAACGGACCATTTTCCACATTTCTGAAGCATGACGTAATGGGGGGGTGTTATCTCTTTTGTCGAAAATCAGCCGTTTTTGCTCGAACATTAAATGCCTCCAAATGGTATTTAATTAACTTCCCGAGCCCCTGGAAGCATGAAAATCACTTTAAACATGCTAATTTTAGCTCTAACACTGATGATCCACCTACAAATGTGAACTGACGTTCAAAAATAAAACATTTGAAAACGGACCATTTTCCACATTTCTGAAGCATGACGTAATGGGGGGGTGTTATCTCTTTTGTCGAAAATCAGCCGTTTTTGCTCGAACATTAAATGCCTCCAAATGGTATTTATTTCACTTCCCGAGCCCCTGGAAGCATGAAAATCACTTTAAACATGCTAATTTTAGCTCTAACACTGATGATCCACCTACAAATGTGAACTGACGTTCAAAAATAAAACATTTGAAAACGGACCATTTTTCCGTAATGGGGGGGTGTTATCTCTTTTGTCGAAAATCAGCCGTTTTTGCTCGAACATTAAATGCCTCCAAATGGTATTTAATTAACTTCCCGGGGTGAAGAAACCCTTTTTGAGAACTCAGAGTGAGTAAATTGGCCATTTTCATGCACTTTTAACCATTCCATAAATCTTGTGTTTTGGGCCCCTGGAAGCATGAAAATCACTTTAAACATGCTAATTTTAGCTCTAACACTGATGATCCACCTACAAATGTGAACTGACGTTCAAAAATAAAACATTTGAAAACGGACCATTTTCCACATTTCTGAAGCATGACGTAATGGGGGGGTGTTATCTCTTTTGTCGAAAATCAGCCGTTTTTGCTCGAACATTAAATGCCTCCAAATGGTATTTAATTAACTTCCCGAGCCCCTGGAAGCATGAAAATCACTTTAAACATGCTAATTTTAGCTCTAACACTGATGATCCACCTACAAATGTGAACTGACGTTCAAAAATAAAACATTTGAAAACGGACCATTTTCCACATTTCTGAAGCATGACGTAATGGGGGGGTGTTATCTCTTTTGTCGAAAATCAGCCGTTTTTGTTCGAACATTAAATGCCTCCAAATGGTATTTAATTAACTTCCCTGGGTGAAGAAACCCTTTTTGAGAACTCAGAGTGAGTAAATTGGCCATTTTCATGCACTTTTAACCATTCCATAAATCTTGTGTTTTGGGCCCCTGGAAGCATGAAAATCACTTTAAACATGCTAATTTTAGCTCTAACACTGATGATCCACCTACAAATGTGAACTGACGTTCAAAAATAAAACATTTGAAAACGGACCATTTTCCACATTTCTGAAGCATGACGTAATGGGGGGGTGTTATCTCTTTTGTCGAAAATCAGCCGTTTTTGCTCGAACATTAAATGCCTCCAAATGGTATTTAATTAACTTCCCGAGCCCCTGGAAGCATGAAAATCACTTTAAACATGCTAATTTTAGCTCTAACACTGATGATCCACCTACAAATGTGAACTGACGTTCAAAAATAAAACATTTGAAAACGGACCATTTTCCACATTTCTGAAGCATGAAGTAATGGGGGGGTGTTATCTCTTTTGTCGAAAATCAGCCGTTTTTGCTCGAACATTAAATGCCTCCAAATGGTATTTAATTAACTTCCCGGGGTGAAGAAACCCTTTCTGAGAACTCAGAGTGAGTAAATTGGCCATTTTCATGCACTTTTAACCATTCCATAAATCTTGTGTTTTGGGCCCCTGGAAGCATGAAAATCACTTTAAACATGCTAATTTTAGCTCTAACACTGATGATCCACCTACAAATGTGAACTGACGTTCAAAAATAAAACATTTGAAAACGGACCATTTTCCACATTTCTGAAGCATGACGTAATGGGGGGGTGTTATCTCTTTTGTCGAAAATCAGCCGTTTTTGCTCGAACATTAAATGCCTCCAAATAGTATTTAATTAACTTCCCGAGCCCCTGGAAGCATGAAAATCACTTTAAACATGCTAATTTTAGCTCTAACACTGATGATCCACCTACAAATGTGAACTGACGTTCAAAAATAAAACATTTGAAAACGGACCATTTTCCACATTTCTGAAGCATGACGTAATGGGGGGGTGTTATCTCTTTTGTCGAAAATCAGCCGTTTTTGCTCGAACATTAAATGCCTCCAAATGGTATTTAATTAACTTCCCGGGGTGAAGAAACCCTTTTTGAGAACTCAGAGTGAGTAAATTGGCCATTTTCATGCACTTTTAACCATTCCATAAATCTTGTGTTTTGGGCCCCTGGAAGCATGAAAATCACTTTAAACATGCTAATTTTAGCTCTAACACTGATGATCCACCTACAAATGTGAACTGACGTTCAAAAATAAAACATTTGAAAACGGACCATTTTCCACATTTCTGAAGCATGACGTAATGGGGGGGTGTTATCTCTTTTGTCGAAAATCAGCCATTTTTGCTCGAACATTAAATGCCTCCGAATGGTATTTAATTAACTTCCCGGGGTGAAGAAACCCTTTTTGAGAACTCAGAGTGAGTAAATTGGCCATTTTCATGCACTTTTAACCATTCCATAAATCTTGTGTTTTGGGCCCCTGGAAGCATGAAAATCACTTTAAACATGCTAATTTTAGCTCTAACACTGATGATCCACCTACAAATGTGAACTGACGTTCAAAAATAAAACATTTGAAAACGGACCATTTTCCACATTTCTGAAGCATGACGCAATGGGGGGGTGTTATCTCTTTTGTCGAAAATCAGCCGTTTTTGCTCGAACATTAAATGCCTCCAAATGGTATTTAATTAACTTCCCGAGCCCCTGGAAGCATGAAAATCACTTTAAACATGCTAATTTTAGCTCTAACACTGATGATCCACCTACAAATGTGAACTGACGTTCAAAAATAAAACATTTGAGAACGGACCATTTTCCACATTTCTGAAGCATGACGTATTCGGGGGGGTGTTATCTCTTTTGTCGAAAATCAGCCGTTTTTGCTCGAACATTAAATGCCTCCAAATGGTATTTAATTAACTTCCCGAGCCCCTGGAAGCATGAAAATCACTTTAAACATGCTAATTTTAGCTCTAACACTGATGATCCACCTACAAATGTGAACTGACGTTCAAAAATAAAACATTTGAAAACGGACCATTTTCCACATTTCTGAAGCATGACGTAATGGGGGGGTGTTATCTCTTTTGTCGAAAATCAGCCGTTTTTGCTCGAACATTAAATGCCTCCAAATGGTATTTAATTAACTTCCCGAGCCCCTGGAAGCATGAAAATCACTTTAAACATGCTAATTTTAGCTCTAACACTGATGATCCACCTACAAATGTGAACTGACGTTCAAAAATAAAACATTTGAAAACGGACCATTTTCCACATTTCTGAAGCATGACGTAATGGGGGGGTGTTATCTCTTTTGTCGAAAATCAGCCGTTTTTGCTCGAACATTAAATGCCTCCAAATGGTATTTAATTAACTTCCCGGGGTGAAGAAACCCTTTTTGAGAACTCAGAGTGAGTAAATTGGCCATTTTCATGCACTTTTAACCATTCCATAAATCTTGTGTTTTGGGCCCCTGGAAGCATGAAAATCACTTTAAACATGCAAATTTTAGCTCTAACACTGATGATCCACCTACAAATGTGAACTGACGTTCAAAAATAAAACATTTGAAAACGGACCATTTTCCACATTTCTGAAGCATGACGTAATGGGGGGGTGTTATCTCTTTTGTCGAAAATCAGCCGTTTTTGCTCGAACATTAAATGCCTCCAAATGGTATTTAATTAACTTCCCGAGCCCCTGGAAGCATGAAAATCACTTTAAACATGCTAATTTTAGCTCTAACACTGATGATCCACCTACAAATGTGAACTGACGTTCAAAAATAAAACATTTGAAAACGGACCATTTTCCACATTTCTGAAGCATGACGTAATGGGGGGGTGTTATCTCTTTTGTCGAAAATCAGCCGTTTTTGCTCGAACATTAAATGCCTCCAAATGGTATTTATTTCACTTCCCGAGCCCCTGGAAGCATGAAAATCACTTTAAACATGCTAATTTTAGCTCTAACACTGATGATCCACCTACAAATGTGAACTGACGTTCAAAAATAAAACATTTGAAAACGGACCATTTTCCACATTTCTGAAGCATGACGTAATGGGGGGGTGTTATCTCTTTTGTCGAAAATCAGCCGTTTTTGCTCGAACATTAAATGCCTCCAAATGGTATTTAATTAACTTCCCGGGGTGAAGAAACCCTTTTTGAGAACTCAGAGTGAGTAAATTGGCCATTTTCATGCACTTTTAACCATTCCATAAATCTTGTGTTTTGGGCCCCTGGAAGCATGAAAATCACTTTAAACATGCTAATTTTAGCTCTAACACTGATGATCCACCTACAAATGTGAACTGACGTTCAAAAATAAAACATTTGAAAACGGACCATTTTCCACATTTCTGAAGCATGACGTAATGGGGGGGTGTTATCTCTTTTGTCGAAAATCAGCCGTTTTTGCTCGAACATTAAATGCCTCCAAATGGTATTTAATTAACTTCCCGAGCCCCTGGAAGCATGAAAATCACTTTAAACATGCTAATTTTAGCTCTAACACTGATGATCCACCTACAAATGTGAACTGACGTTCAAAAATAAAACATTTGAAAACGGACCATTTTCCACATTTCTGAAGCATGACGTAATGGGGGGGTGTTATCTCTTTTGTCGAAAATCAGCCGTTTTTGCTCGAACATTAAATGCCTCCAAATGGTATTTAATTAACTTCCCGGGGTGAAGAAACCCTTTTTGAGAACTCAGAGTGAGTAAATTGGCCATTTTCATGCACTTTTAACCATTCCATAAATCTTGTGTTTTGGGCCCCTGGAAGCATGAAAATCACTTTAAACATGCTAATTTTAGCTCTAACACTGATGATCCACCTACAAATGTGAACTGACGTTCAAAAATAAAACATTTGAAAACGGACCATTTTCCACATTTCTGAAGCATGACGTAATGGGGGGGTGTTATCTCTTTTGTCGAAAATCAGCCGTTTTTGCTCGAACATTAAATGCCTCCAAATGGTATTTAATTAACTTCCCGAGCCCCTGGAAGCATGAAAATCACTTTAAACATGCTAATTTTAGCTCTAACACTGATGATCCACCTACAAATGTGAACTGACGTTCAAAAATAAAACATTTGAAAACGGACCATTTTCCACATTTCTGAAGCATGACGTAATGGGGGGGTGTTATCTCTTTTGTCGAAAATCAGCCGTTTTTGCTCGAACATTAAATGCCTCCAAATGGTATTTAATTAACTTCCCGGGGTGAAGAAACCCTTTTTGAGAACTCAGAGTGAGTAAATTGGCCATTTTCATGCACTTTTAACCATTCCATAAATCTTGTGTTTTGGGCCCCTGGAAGCATGAAAATCACTTTAAACATGCTAATTTTAGCTCTAACACTGATGATCCACCTACAAATGTGAACTGACGTTCAAAAATAAAACATTTGAAAACGGACCATTTTCCACATTTCTGAAGCTTGACGTAATGGGGGGGTGTTATCTCTTTTGTCGAAAATCAGCCGTTTTTGCTCGAACATTAAATGCCTCCAAATGGTATTTAATTAACTTCCCGAGCCCCTGGAAGCATGAAAATCACTTTAAACATGCTAATTTTAGCTCTAACACTGATGATCCACCTACAAATGTGAACTGACGTTCAAAAATAAAACATTTGAAAACGGACCATTTTCCACATTTCTGAAGCATGACGTAATGGGGGGGTGTTATCTCTTTTGTCGAAAATCAGCCGTTTTTGCTCGAACATTAAATGCCTCCAAATGGTATTTATTTCACTTCCCGGGGTGAAGAAACCCTTTTTGAGAACTCAGAGTGAGTAAATTGGCCATTTTCATGCACTTTTAACCATTCCATTAATCTTGTGTTTTGGGCCCCTGGAAGCATGAAAATCACTTTAAACATGCTAATTTTAGCTCTAACACTGATGATCCACCTACAAATGTGAACTGACGTTCAAAAATAAAACATTTGAAAACGGACCATTTTCCACATTTCTGAAGCATGACGTAATGGGGGGGTGTTATCTCTTTTGTCGAAAATCAGCCGTTTTTGCTCGAACATTAAATGCCTCCAAATGGTATTTAATTAACTTCCCGAGCCCCTGGAAGCATGAAAATCACTTTAAACATGCTAATTTTAGCTCTAACACTGATGATCCACCTACAAATGTGAACTGACGTTCAAAAATAAAACATTTTAAAACGGACCATTTTCCACATTTCTGAAGCATGACGTAATGGGGGGGGTGTTATCTCTTTTGTCGAAAATCAGCCGTTTTTGCTCGAACATTAAATGCCTCCAAATGGTATTTATTTCACTTCCCGAGCCCCTGGAAGCATGAAAATCACTTTAAACATGCTAATTTTAGCTCTAACACTGATGATCCACCTACAAATGTGAACTGACGTTCAAAAATAAAACATTTGAAAACGGACCATTTTCCACATTTCTGAAGCATGACGTAATGGGGGGGGTGTTATCTCTTTTGTCGAAAATCAGCCGTTTTTGCTCGAACATTAAATGCCTCCAAATGGTATTTAATTAACTTCCCGGGGTGAAGAAACCCTTTTTGAGAACTCAGAGTGAGTAAATTGGCCATTTTCATGCACTTTTAACCATTCCATAAATCTTGTGTTTTGGGCCCCTGGAAGCATGAAAATCACTTTAAACATGCTAATTTTAGCTCTAACACTGATGATCCACCTACAAATGTGAACTGACGTTCAAAAATAAAACATTTGAAAACGGACCATTTTCCACATTTCTGAAGCATGACGTAATGGGGGGGTGTTATCTCTTTTGTCGAAAATCAGCCGTTTTTGCTCGAACATTAAATGCCTCCAAATGGTATTTATTTCACTTCCCGGGGTGAAGAAACCCTTTTTGAGAAATCAGAGTGAGTAAATTGGCCATTTTCATGCACTTTTAACCATTCCATTAATCTTGTGTTTTGGGCCCCTGGAAGCCTTGAAAATCACTTTAAACATGCTAATTTTAGCTCTAACACTGATGATCCACCTACAAATGTGAACTGACGTTCAAAAATAAAACATTTGAAAACGGACCATTTTCCACATTTCTGAAGCATGACGTAATGGGGGGGTGTTATCTCTTTTGTCGAAAATCAGCCGTTTTTGCTCGAACATTAAATGCCTCCAAATGGTATTTAATTAACTTCCCGAGCCCCTGGAAGCATGAAAATCACTTTAAACATGCTAATTTTAGCTCTAACACTGATGATCCACCTACAAATGTGAACTGACGTTCAAAAATGAAACATTTGAAAACGGACCATTTTCCACATTTCTGAAGCATGACGTAATGGGGGGTGTTATCTCTTTTGTCGAAAATCAGCCGTTTTTGCTCGAACATTAAATGCCTCCAAATGGTATTTAATTAACTTCCCGGGGTGAAGAAACCCTTTTTGAGAACTCAGAGTGAGTAAATTGGCCATTTTCATGCACTTTTAACCATTCCATAAATCTTGTGTTTTGGGCCCCTGGAAGCATGAAAATCACTTTAAACATGCTAATTTTAGCTCTAACACTGATGATCCACCTACAAATGTGAACTGACGTTCAAAAATAAAACATTTGAAAACGGACCATTTTCCACATTTCTGAAGCTTGACGTAATGGGGGGGTGTTATCTCTTTTGTCGAAAATCAGCCGTTTTTGCTCGAACATTAAATGCCTCCAAATGGTATTTAATTAACTTCCCGAGCCCCTGGAAGCATGAAAATCACTTTAAACATGCTAATTTTAGCTCTAACACTGATGATCCACCTACAAATGTGAACTGACGTTCAAAAATAAAACATTTGAAAACGGACCATTTTCCACATTTCTGAAGCATGACGTAATGGGGGGGTGTTATCTCTTTTGTCGAAAATCAGCCGTTTTTGCTCGAACATTAAATGCCTCCAAATGGTATTTATTTCACTTCCCGGGGTGAAGAAACCCTTTTTGAGAACTCAGAGTGAGTAAATTGGCCATTTTCATGCACTTTTAACCATTCCATTAATCTTGTGTTTTGGGCCCCTGGAAGCATGAAAATCACTTTAAACATGCTAATTTTAGCTCTAACACTGATGATCCACCTACAAATGTGAACTGACGTTCAAAAATAAAACATTTGAAAACGGACCATTTTCCACATTTCTGAAGCATGACGTAATGGGGGGGTGTTATCTCTTTTGTCGAAAATCAGCCGTTTTTGCTCGAACATTAAATGCCTCCAAATGGTATTTAATTAACTTCCCGAGCCCCTGGAAGCATGAAAATCACTTTAAACATGCTAATTTTAGCTCTAACACTGATGATCCACCTACAAATGTGAACTGACGTTCAAAAATAAAACATTTTAAAACGGACCATTTTCCACATTTCTGAAGCATGACGTAATGGGGGGGGTGTTATCTCTTTTGTCGAAAATCAGCCGTTTTTGCTCGAACATTAAATGCCTCCAAATGGTATTTATTTCACTTCCCGAGCCCCTGGAAGCATGAAAATCACTTTAAACATGCTAATTTTAGCTCTAACACTGATGATCCACCTACAAATGTGAACTGACGTTCAAAAATAAAACATTTGAAAACGGACCATTTTCCACATTTCTGAAGCATGACGTAATGGGGGGGGTGTTATCTCTTTTGTCGAAAATCAGCCGTTTTTGCTCGAACATTAAATGCCTCCAAATGGTATTTAATTAACTTCCCGGGGTGAAGAAACCCTTTTTGAGAACTCAGAGTGAGTAAATTGGCCATTTTCATGCACTTTTAACCATTCCATAAATCTTGTGTTTTGGGCCCCTGGAAGCATGAAAATCACTTTAAACATGCTAATTTTAGCTCTAACACTGATGATCCACCTACAAATGTGAACTGACGTTCAAAAATAAAACATTTGAAAACGGACCATTTTCCACATTTCTGAAGCATGACGTAATGGGGGGGTGTTATCTCTTTTGTCGAAAATCAGCCGTTTTTGCTCGAACATTAAATGCCTCCAAATGGTATTTATTTCACTTCCCGGGGTGAAGAAACCCTTTTTGAGAAATCAGAGTGAGTAAATTGGCCATTTTCATGCACTTTTAACCATTCCATTAATCTTGTGTTTTGGGCCCCTGGAAGCCTTGAAAATCACTTTAAACATGCTAATTTTAGCTCTAACACTGATGATCCACCTACAAATGTGAACTGACGTTCAAAAATAAAACATTTGAAAACGGACCATTTTCCACATTTCTGAAGCATGACGTAATGGGGGGGTGTTATCTCTTTTGTCGAAAATCAGCCGTTTTTGCTCGAACATTAAATGCCTCCAAATGGTATTTAATTAACTTCCCGAGCCCCTGGAAGCATGAAAATCACTTTAAACATGCTAATTTTAGCTCTAACACTGATGATCCACCTACAAATGTGAACTGACGTTCAAAAATAAAACATTTGAAAACGGACCATTTTCCACATTTCTGAAGCATGACGTAATGGGGGGTGTTATCTCTTTTGTCGAAAATCAGCCGTTTTTGCTCGAACATTAAATGCCTCCAAATGGTATTTATTTCACTTCCCGGGGTGAAGAAACCCTTTTTGAGAACTCAGAGTGAGTAAATTGGCCATTTTCATGCACTTTTAACCATTCCATTAATCTTGTGTTTTGGGCCCCTGGAAGCATGAAAATCACTTTAAACATGCTAATTTTAGCTCTAACACTGATGATCCACCTACAAATGTGAACTGACGTTCAAAAATAAAACATTTGAAAACGGACCATTTTCCACATTTCTGAAGCATGACGTAATGGGGGGGTGTTATCTCTTTTGTCGAAAATCAGCCGTTTTTGCTCGAACATTAAATGCCTCCAAATGGTATTTAATTAACTTCCCGAGCCCCTGGAAGCATGAAAATCACTTTAAACATGCTAATTTTAGCTCTAACACTGATGATCCACCTACAAATGTGAACTGACGTTCAAAAATAAAACATTTTAAAACGGACCATTTTCCACATTTCTGAAGCATGACGTAATGGGGGGGGGTGTTATCTCTTTTGTCGAAAATCAGCCGTTTTTGCTCGAACATTAAATGCCTCCAAATGGTATTTATTTCACTTCCCGAGCCCCTGGAAGCATGAAAATCACTTTAAACATGCTAATTTTAGCTCTAACACTGATGATCCACCTACAAATGTGAACTGACGTTCAAAAATAAAACATTTGAAAACAGACCATTTTCCACATTTCTGAAGCATGACGTAATGGGGGGGGTGTTATCTCTTTTGTCGAAAATCAGCCGTTTTTGCTCGAACATTAAATGCCTCCAAATGGTATTTAATTAACTTCCCGGGGTGAAGAAACCCTTTTTGAGAACTCAGAGTGAGTAAATTGGCCATTTTCATGCACTTTTAACCATTCCATAAATCTTGTGTTTTGGGCCCCTGGAAGCATGAAAATCACTTTAAACATGCTAATTTTAGCTCTAACACTGATGATCCACCTACAAATGTGAACTGACGTTCAAAAATAAAACATTTGAAAACGGACCATTTTCCACATTTCTGAAGCATGACGTAATGGGGGGGTGTTATCTCTTTTGTCGAAAATCAGCCGTTTTTGCTCGAACATTAAATGCCTCCAAATGGTATTTATTTCACTTCCCGGGGTGAAGAAACCCTTTTTGAGAAATCAGAGTGAGTAAATTGGCCATTTTCATGCACTTTTAACCATTCCATTAATCTTGTGTTTTGGGCCCCTGGAAGCCTTGAAAATCACTTTAAACATGCTAATTTTAGCTCTAACACTGATGATCCACCTACAAATGTGAACTGAAGTTCAAAAATAAAACATTTGAAAACGGACCATTTTCCACATTTCTGAAGCATGACGTAATGGGGGGGTGTTATCTCTTTTGTCGAAAATCAGCCGTTTTTGCTCGAACATTAAATGCCTCCAAATGGTATTTATTTCACTTCCCGAGCCCCTGGAAGCATGAAAATCACTTTAAACATGCTAATTTTAGCTCTAACACTGATGATCCACCTACAAATGTGAACTGACGTTCAAAAATAAAACATTTGAAAACGGACCATTTTCCACATTTCTGAAGCATGACGTAATGGGGGGGTGTTATCTCTTTTGTCGAAAATCAGCCGTTTTTGCTCGAACATTAAATGCCTCCAAATGGTATTTAATTAACTTCCCGAGCCCCTGGAAGCATGAAAATCACTTTAAACATGCTAATTTTAGCTCTAACACTGATGATCCACCTACAAATGTGAACTGACGTTCAAAAATAAAACATTTGAAAACGGACCATTTTCCACATTTCTGAAGCATGACGTAATGGGGGGGTGTTATCTCTTTTGTCGAAAATCAGCCGTTTTTGCTCGAACATTAAATGCCTCCAAATGGCATTTATTTCACTTCCCGGGGTGAAGAAACCCTTTTTGAGAACTCAGAGTGAGTAAATTGGCCATTTTCATGCACTTTTAACCATTCCATTAATCTTGTGTTTTGGGCCCCTGGAAGCATGAAAATCACTTTAAACATGCTAATTTTAGCTCTAACACTGATGATCCACCTACAAATGTGAACTGACGTTCAAAAATAAAACATTTGAAAACGGACCATTTTCCACATTTCTGAAGCATGACGTAATGGGGGGGTGTTATCTCTTTTGTCGAAAATCTGCCGTTTTTGCTCGAACATTAAATGCCTCCAAATGGTATTTATTTCACTTCCCGAGCCTCTGGAAGCATGAAAATCACTTTAAACATGCTAATTTTAGCTCTAACACTGATGATCCACCTACAAATGTGAACTGACGTTCAAAAATAAAACATTTGAAAACGGACCATTTTCCACATTTCTGAAGCATGACGTAATGGGGGGGTGTTATCTCTTTTGTCAAAAATCAGCCGTTTTTGCTCGAACATTAAATGCCTCCAAATGGTATTTATTTCACTTCCCGGGGTGAAGAAACCCTTTTTGAGAACTCAGAGTGAGTAAATTGGCCTTTTTCATGCACTTTTAACCATTCCATAAATCTTGTGTTTTGGGCCCCTGGAAGCATGAAAATCACTTTAAACATGCTAATTTTAGCTCTAACACTGATGATCCACCTACAAATGTGAACTGACGTTCAAAAATAAAACATTTGAAAACGGACCATTTTCCACATTTCTGAAGCATGACGTAATGGGGGGATGTTATCTCTTTTGTCGAAAATCAGCCGTTTTTGCTCGAACATTAAATGCCTCCAAATGGTATTTAATTAACTTCCCGAGCCCCCGGAAGCATGAAAATCACTTTAAACATGCTAATTTTAGCTCTAACACTGATGATCCACCTACAAATGTGAACTGACGTTCAAAAATAAAACATTTGAAAACGGACCATTTTCCACATTTCTGAAGCATGACGTAATGGGGGGGGTGTTATCTCTTTTGTCGAAAATCAGCCGTTTTTGCTCGAACATTAAATGCCTCCAAATGGTATTTAATTAACTTCCCGAGCCCCTGGAAGCATGAAAATCACTTTAAACAAGCTAATTTTAGCTCTAACACTGATGATCCACCTACAAATGTGAACTGACGTTCAAAAATAAAACATTTGAAAACGGACCATTTTCCACATTTCTGAAGCATGACGTAATGGGGGGGTGTTATCTCTTTTGTCGAAAATCAGCCGTTTTTGCTCGAACATTAAATGCCTCCAAATGGTATTTATTTCACTTCCCGGGGTGAAGAAACCCTTTTTGAGAACTCAGAGTGAGTAAATTGGCCATTTTCATGCACTTTTAACCATTCCATAAATCTTGTGTTTTGGGCCCCTGGAAGCATGAAAATCACTTTAAACATGCTAATTTTAGCTCTAACACTGATGATCCACCTACAAATGTGAACTGACGTTCAAAAATAAAACATTTGAAAACGGACCATTTTCCACATTTCTGAAGCATGACGTAATGGGGGGGTGTTATCTCTTTTGTCGAAAATCAGCCGTTTTTGCTCGAACATTAAATGCCTCCAAATGGTATTTAATTAACTTCCCGAGCCCCTGGAAGCATGAAAATCACTTTAAACATGCTAATTTTAGCTCTAACACTGATGATCCACCTACAAATGTGAACTGACGTTCAAAAATAAAACATTTGAAAACGGACCATTTTCCACATTTCTGAAGCATGACGTAATGGGGGGGTGTTATCTCTTTTGTCGAAAATCAGCCGTTTTTGCTCGAACATTAAATGCCTCCAAATGGTATTTAATTAACTTCCCGAGCCCCTGGAAGCATGAAAATCACTTTAAACATGCTAATTTTAGCTCTAACACTGATGATCCACCTACAAATGTGAACTGACGTTCAAAAATAAAACATTTTAAAACGGACCATTTTCCACATTTCTGAAGCATGACGTAATGGGGGGGGTGTTATCTCTTTTGTCGAAAATCAGCCGTTTTTGCTCGAACATTAAATGCCTCCAAATGGTATTTATTTCACTTCCCGAGCCCCTGGAAGCATGAAAATCACTTTAAACATGCTAATTTTAGCTCTAACACTGATGATCCACCTACAAATGTGAACTGACGTTCAAAAATAAAACATTTGAAAACGGACCATTTTCCACATTTCTGAAGCATGACGTAATGGGGGGGTGTTATCTCTTTTGTCGAAAATCAGCCGTTTTTGCTCGAACATTAAATGCCTCCAAATGGTATTTAATTAACTTCCCGGGGTGAAGAAACCCTTTTTGAGAACTCAGAGTGAGTAAATTGGCCATTTTCATGCACTTTTAACCATTCCATAAATCTTGTGTTTTGGGCCCCTGGAAGCATGAAAATCACTTTAAACATGCTAATTTTAGCTCTAACACTGATGATCCACCTACAAATGTGAACTGACGTTCAAAAATAAAACATTTGAAAACGGACCATTTTCCACATTTCTGAAGCATGACGTAATGGGGGGGTGTTATCTCTTTTGTCGAAAATCAGCCGTTTTTTCTCGAACATTAAATGCCTCCAAATGGTATTTATTTCACTTCCCGGGGTGAAGAAACCCTTTTTGAGAAATCAGAGTGAGTAAATTGGCCATTTTCATGCACTTTTAACCATTCCATTAATCTTGTGTTTTGGGCCCCTGGAAGCCTTGAAAATCACTTTAAACATGCTAATTTTAGCTCTAACACTGATGATCCACCTACAAATGTGAACTGACGTTCAAAAATAAAACATTTGAAAACGGACCATTTTCCACATTTCTGAAGCATGACGTAATGGGGGGGTGTTATCTCTTTTGTCGAAAATCAGCCGTTTTTGCTCGAACATTAAATGCCTCCAAATGGTATTTAATTAACTTCCCGAGCCCCTGGAAGCATGAAAATCACTTTAAACATGCTAATTTTAGCTCTAACACTGATGATCCACCTACAAATGTGAACTGACGTTCAAAAATAAAACATTTGAAAACGGACCATTTTCCACATTTCTGAAGCATGACGTAATGGGGGGGTGTTATCTCTTTTGTCGAAAATCAGCCGTTTTTGCTCGAACATTAAATGCCTCCAAATGGTATTTATTTCACTTCCCGGGGTGAAGAAACCCTTTTTGAGAACTCAGAGTGAGTAAATTGGCCATTTTCATGCACTTTTAACCATTCCATTAATCTTGTGTTTTGGGCCCCTGGAAGCATGAAAATCACTTTAAACATGCTAATTTTAGCTCTAACACTGATGATCCACCTACAAATGTGAACTGACGTTCAAAAATAAAACATTTGAAAACGGACCATTTTCCACATTTCTGAAGCATGACGTAATGGGGGGGTGTTATCTCTTTTGTCGAAAATCAGCCGTTTTTGCTCGAACATTAAATGCCTCCAAATGGTATTTAATTAACTTCCCGAGCCCCTGGAAGCATGAAAATCACTTTAAACATGCTAATTTTAGCTCTAACACTGATGATCCACCTACAAATGTGAACTGACGTTCAAAAATAAAACATTTTAAAACGGACCATTTTCCACATTTCTGAAGCATGACGTAATGGGGGGGGTGTTATCTCTTTTGTCGAAAATCAGCCGTTTTTGCTCGAACATTAAATGCCTCCAAATGGTATTTATTTCACTTCCCGAGCCCCTGGAAGCATGAAAATCACTTTAAACATGCTAATTTTAGCTCTAACACTGATGATCCACCTACAAATGTGAACTGACGTTCAAAAATAAAACATTTGAAAACGGACCATTTTCCACATTTCTGAAGCATGACGTAATGGGGGGGGTGTTATCTCTTTTGTCGAAAATCAGCCGTTTTTGCTCGAACATTAAATGCCTCCAAATGGTATTTAATTAACTTCCCGGGGTGAAGAAACCCTTTTTGAGAACTCAGAGTGAGTAAATTGGCCATTTTCATGCACTTTTAACCATTCCATAAATCTTGTGTTTTGGGCCCCTGGAAGCATGAAAATCACTTTAAACATGCTAATTTTAGCTCTAACACTGATGATCCACCTACAAATGTGAACTGACGTTCAAAAATAAAACATTTGAAAACGGACCATTTTCCACATTTCTGAAGCATGACGTAATGGGGGGGTGTTATCTCTTTTGTCGAAAATCAGCCGTTTTTGCTCGAACATTAAATGCCTCCAAATGGTATTTATTTCACTTCCCGGGGTGAAGAAACCCTTTTTGAGAAATCAGAGTGAGTAAATTGGCCATTTTCATGCACTTTTAACCATTCCATTAATCTTGTGTTTTGGGCCCCTGGAAGCCTTGAAAATCACTTTAAACATGCTAATTTTAGCTCTAACACTGATGATCCACCTACAAATGTGAACTGAAGTTCAAAAATAAAACATTTGAAAACGGACCATTTTCCACATTTCTGAAGCATGACGTAATGGGGGGGTGTTATCTCTTTTGTCGAAAATCAGCCGTTTTTGCTCGAACATTAAATGCCTCCAAATGGTATTTATTTCACTTCCCGAGCCCCTGGAAGCATGAAAATCACTTTAAACATGCTAATTTTAGCTCTAACACTGATGATCCACCTACAAATGTGAACTGACGTTCAAAAATAAAACATTTGAAAACGGACCATTTTCCACATTTCTGAAGCATGACGTAATGGGGGGGTGTTATCTCTTTTGTCAAAAATCAGCCGTTTTTGCTCGAACATTAAATGCCTCCAAATGGTATTTAATTAACTTCCCGGGGTGAAGAAACCCTTTTTGAGAACTCAGAGTGAGTAAATTGGCCATTTTCATGCACTTTTAACCATTCCATAAATCTTGTGTTTTGGGCCCCTGGAAGCATGAAAATCACTTTAAACATGCTAATTTTAGCTCTAACACTGATGATCCACCTACAAATGTGAACTGACGTTCAAAAATAAAACATTTGAAAACGGACCATTTTCCACATTTCTGAAGCATGACTTAATGGGGGGGTGTTATCTCTTTTGTCGAAAATCAGCCGTTTTTGCTCGAACATTAAATGCCTCCAAATGGTATTTATTTCACTTCCCGGGGTGAAGAAACCCTTTTTGAGAAATCAGAGTGAGTAAATTGGCCATTTTCATGCACTTTTAACCATTCCATTAATCTTGTGTTTTGGGCCCCTGGAAGCCTTGAAAATCACTTTAAACATGCTAATTTTAGCTCTAACACTGATGATCCACCTACAAATGTGAACTGAAGTTCAAAAATAAAACATTTGAAAACGGACCATTTTCCACATTTCTGAAGCATGACGTAATGGGGGGGTGTTATCTCTTTTGTCGAAAATCAGCCGTTTTTGCTCGAACATTAAATGCCTCCAAATGGTATTTATTTCACTTCCCGAGCCCCTGGAAGCATGAAAATCACTTTAAACATGCTAATTTTAGCTCTAACACTGATGATCCACCTACAAATGTGAACTGACGTTCAAAAATAAAACATTTGAAAACGGACCATTTTCCACATTTCTGAAGCATGACGTAATGGGGGGGTGTTATCTCTTTTGTCGAAAATCAGCCGTTTTTGCTCGAACATTAAATGCCTCCAAATGGTATTTAATTAACTTCCCGAGCCCCTGGAAGCATGAAAATCACTTTAAACATGCTAATTTTAGCTCTAACACTGATGATCCACCTACAAATGTGAACTGACGTTCAAAAATAAAACATTTGAAAACGGACCATTTTCCACATTTCTGAAGCATGACGTAATGGGGGGGTGTTATCTCTTTTGTCGAAAATCAGCCGTTTTTGCTCGAACATTAAATGCCTCCAAATGGCATTTATTTCACTTCCCGGGGTGAAGAAACCCTTTTTGAGAACTCAGAGTGAGTAAATTGGCCATTTTCATGCACTTTTAACCATTCCATTAATCTTGTGTTTTGGGCCCCTGGAAGCATGAAAATCACTTTAAACATGCTAATTTTAGCTCTAACACTGATGATCCACCTACAAATGTGAACTGACGTTCAAAAATAAAACATTTGAAAACGGACCATTTTCCACATTTCTGAAGCATGACGTAATGGGGGGGTGTTATCTCTTTTGTCGAAAATCTGCCGTTTTTGCTCGAACATTAAATGCCTCCAAATGGTATTTATTTCACTTCCCGAGCCTCTGGAAGCATGAAAATCACTTTAAACATGCTAATTTTAGCTCTAACACTGATGATCCACCTACAAATGTGAACTGACGTTCAAAAATAAAACATTTGAAAACGGACCATTTTCCACATTTCTGAAGCATGACGTAATGGGGGGGTGTTATCTCTTTTGTCAAAAATCAGCCGTTTTTGCTCGAACATTAAATGCCTCCAAATGGTATTTATTTCACTTCCCGGGGTGAAGAAACCCTTTTTGAGAACTCAGAGTGAGTAAATTGGCCTTTTTCATGCACTTTTAACCATTCCATAAATCTTGTGTTTTGGGCCCCTGGAAGCATGAAAATCACTTTAAACATGCTAATTTTAGCTCTAACACTGATGATCCACCTACAAATGTGAACTGACGTTCAAAAATAAAACATTTGAAAACGGACCATTTTCCACATTTCTGAAGCATGACGTAATGGGGGGATGTTATCTCTTTTGTCGAAAATCAGCCGTTTTTGCTCGAACATTAAATGCCTCCAAATGGTATTTAATTAACTTCCCGAGCCCCCGGAAGCATGAAAATCACTTTAAACATGCTAATTTTAGCTCTAACACTGATGATCCACCTACAAATGTGAACTGACGTTCAAAAATAAAACATTTGAAAACGGACCATTTTCCACATTTCTGAAGCATGACGTAATGGGGGGGGTGTTATCTCTTTTGTCGAAAATCAGCCGTTTTTGCTCGAACATTAAATGCCTCCAAATGGTATTTAATTAACTTCCCGAGCCCCTGGAAGCATGAAAATCACTTTAAACATGCTAATTTTAGCTCTAACACTGATGATCCACCTACAAATGTGAACTGACGTTCAAAAATAAAACATTTGAAAACGGACCATTTTCCACATTTCTGAAGCATGACGTAATGGGGGGGTGTTATCTCTTTTGTCGAAAATCAGCCGTTTTTGCTCGAACATTAAATGCCTCCAAATGGTATTTATTTCACTTCCCGGGGTGAAGAAACCCTTTTTGAGAACTCAGAGTGAGTAAATTGGCCATTTTCATGCACTTTTAACCATTCCATAAATCTTGTGTTTTGGGCCCCTGGAAGCATGAAAATCACTTTAAACATGCTAATTTTAGCTCTAACACTGATGATCCACCTACAAATGTGAACTGACGTTCAAAAATAAAACATTTGAAAACGGACCATTTTCCACATTTCTGAAGCATGACGTAATGGGGGGGTGTTATCTCTTTTGTCGAAAATCAGCCGTTTTTGCTCGAACATTAAATGCCTCCAAATGGTATTTAATTAACTTCCCGAGCCCCTGGAAGCATGAAAATCACTTTAAACATGCTAATTTTAGCTCTAACACTGATGATCCACCTACAAATGTGAACTGACGTTCAAAAATAAAACATTTGAAAACGGACCATTTTCCACATTTCTGAAGCATGACGTAATGGGGGGGTGTTATCTCTTTTGTCGAAAATCAGCCGTTTTTGCTCGAACATTAAATGCCTCCAAATGGTATTTAATTAACTTCCCGAGCCCCTGGAAGCATGAAAATCACTTTAAACATGCTAATTTTAGCTCTAACACTGATGATCCACCTACAAATGTGAACTGACGTTCAAAAATAAAACATTTTAAAACGGACCATTTTCCACATTTCTGAAGCATGACGTAATGGGGGGGGTGTTATCTCTTTTGTCGAAAATCAGCCGTTTTTGCTCGAACATTAAATGCCTCCAAATGGTATTTATTTCACTTCCCGAGCCCCTGGAAGCATGAAAATCACTTTAAACATGCTAATTTTAGCTCTAACACTGATGATCCACCTACAAATGTGAACTGACGTTCAAAAATAAAACATTTGAAAACGGACCATTTTCCACATTTCTGAAGCATGACGTAATGGGGGGGTGTTATCTCTTTTGTCGAAAATCAGCCGTTTTTGATCGAACATTAAATGCCTCCAAATGGTATTTAATTAACTTCCCGGGGTGAAGAAACCCTTTTTGAGAACTCAGAGTGAGTAAATTGGCCATTTTCATGCACTTTTAACCATTCCATAAATCTTGTGTTTTGGGCCCCTGGAAGCATGAAAATCACTTTAAACATGCTAATTTTAGCTCTAACACTGATGATCCACCTACAAATGTGAACTGACGTTCAAAAATAAAACATTTGAAAACGGACCATTTTCCACATTTCTGAAGCATGACGTAATGGGGGGGTGTTATCTCTTTTGTCGAAAATCAGCCGTTTTTGCTCGAACATTAAATGCCTCCAAATGGTATTTATTTCACTTCCCGGGGTGAAGAAACCCTTTTTGAGAAATCAGAGTGAGTAAATTGGCCATTTTCATGCACTTTTAACCATTCCATTAATCTTGTGTTTTGGGCCCCTGGAAGCCTTGAAAATCACTTTAAACATGCTAATTTTAGCTCTAACACTGATGATCCACCTACAAATGTGAACTGACGTTCAAAAATAAAACATTTGAAAACGGACCATTTTCCACATTTCTGAAGCATGACGTAATGGGGGGGTGTTATCTCTTTTGTCGAAAATCAGCCGTTTTTGCTCGAACATTAAATGCCTCCAAATGGTATTTAATTAACTTCCCGAGCCCCTGGAAGCATGAAAATCACTTTAAACATGCTAATTTTAGCTCTAACACTGATGATCCACCTACAAATGTGAACTGACGTTCAAAAATAAAACATTTGAAAACGGACCATTTTCCACATTTCTGAAGCATGACGTAATGGGGGGGTGTTATCTCTTTTGTCGAAAATCAGCCGTTTTTGCTCGAACATTAAATGCCTCCAAATGGTATTTATTTCACTTCCCGGGGTGAAGAAACCCTTTTTGAGAACTCAGAGTGAGTAAATTGGCCATTTTCATGCACTTTTAACCATTCCATTAATCTTGTGTTTTGGGCCCCTGGAAGCATGAAAATCACTTTAAACATGCTAATTTTAGCTCTAACACTGATGATCCACCTACAAATGTGAACTGACGTTCAAAAATAAAACATTTGAAAACGGACCATTTTCCACATTTCTGAAGCATGACGTAATGGGGGGGTGTTATCTCTTTTGTCGAAAATCAGCCGTTTTTGCTCGAACATTAAATGCCTCCAAATGGTATTTAATTAACTTCCCGAGCCCCTGGAAGCATGAAAATCACTTTAAACATGCTAATTTTAGCTCTAACACTGATGATCCACCTACAAATGTGAACTGACGTTCAAAAATAAAACATTTTAAAACGGACCATTTTCCACATTTCTGAAGCATGACGTAATGGGGGGGGTGTTATCTCTTTTGTCGAAAATCAGCCGTTTTTGCTCGAACATTAAATGCCTCCAAATGGTATTTATTTCACTTCCCGAGCCCCTGGAAGCATGAAAATCACTTTAAACATGCTAATTTTAGCTCTAACACTGATGATCCACCTACAAATGTGAACTGACGTTCAAAAATAAAACATTTGAAAACGGACCATTTTCCACATTTCTGAAGCATGACGTAATGGGGGGGGTGTTATCTCTTTTGTCGAAAATCAGCCGTTTTTGCTCGAACATTAAATGCCTCCAAATGGTATTTAATTAACTTCCCGGGGTGAAGAAACCCTTTTTGAGAACTCAGAGTGAGTAAATTGGCCATTTTCATGCACTTTTAACCATTCCATAAATCTTGTGTTTTGGGCCCCTGGAAGCATGAAAATCACTTTAAACATGCTAATTTTAGCTCTAACACTGATGATCCACCTACAAATGTGAACTGACGTTCAAAAATAAAACATTTGAAAACGGACCATTTTCCACATTTCTGAAGCATGACGTAATGGGGGGGTGTTATCTCTTTTGTCGAAAATCAGCCGTTTTTGCTCGAACATTAAATGCCTCCAAATGGTATTTATTTCACTTCCCGGGGTGAAGAAACCCTTTTTGAGAAATCAGAGTGAGTAAATTGGCCATTTTCATGCACTTTTAACCATTCCATTAATCTTGTGTTTTGGGCCCCTGGAAGCCTTGAAAATCACTTTAAACATGCTAATTTTAGCTCTAACACTGATGATCCACCTACAAATGTGAACTGAAGTTCAAAAATAAAACATTTGAAAACGGACCATTTTCCACATTTCTGAAGCATGACGTAATGGGGGGGTGTTATCTCTTTTGTCGAAAATCAGCCGTTTTTGCTCGAACATTAAATGCCTCCAAATGGTATTTATTTCACTTCCCGAGCCCCTGGAAGCATGAAAATCACTTTAAACATGCTAATTTTAGCTCTAACACTGATGATCCACCTACAAATGTGAACTGACGTTCAAAAATAAAACATTTGAAAACGGACCATTTTCCACATTTCTGAAGCATGACGTAATGGGGGGGTGTTATCTCTTTTGTCGAAAATCAGCCGTTTTTGCTCGAACATTAAATGCCTCCAAATGGTATTTAATTAACTTCCCGAGCCCCTGGAAGCATGAAAATCACTTTAAACATGCTAATTTTAGCTCTAACACTGATGATCCACCTACAAATGTGAACTGACGTTCAAAAATAAAACATTTGAAAACGGACCATTTTCCACATTTCTGAAGCATGACGTAATGGGGGGGTGTTATCTCTTTTGTCGAAAATCAGCCGTTTTTGCTCGAACATTAAATGCCTCCAAATGGCATTTATTTCACTTCCCGGGGTGAAGAAACCCTTTTTGAGAACTCAGAGTGAGTAAATTGGCCATTTTCATGCACTTTTAACCATTCCATTAATCTTGTGTTTTGGGCCCCTGGAAGCATGAAAATCACTTTAAACATGCTAATTTTAGCTCTAACACTGATGATCCACCTACAAATGTGAACTGACGTTCAAAAATAAAACATTTGAAAACGGACCATTTTCCACATTTCTGAAGCATGACGTAATGGGGGGGTGTTATCTCTTTTGTCGAAAATCTGCCGTTTTTGCTCGAACATTAAATGCCTCCAAATGGTATTTATTTCACTTCCCGAGCCTCTGGAAGCATGAAAATCACTTTAAACATGCTAATTTTAGCTCTAACACTGATGATCCACCTACAAATGTGAACTGACGTTCAAAAATAAAACATTTGAAAACGGACCATTTTCCACATTTCTGAAGCATGACGTAATGGGGGGGGTGTTATCTCTTTTGTCAAAAATCAGCCGTTTTTGCTCGAACATTAAATGCCTCCAAATGGTATTTATTTCACTTCCCGGGGTGAAGAAACCCTTTTTGAGAACTCAGAGTGAGTAAATTGGCCTTTTTCATGCACTTTTAACCATTCCATAAATCTTGTGTTTTGGGCCCCTGGAAGCATGAAAATCACTTTAAACATGCTAATTTTAGCTCTAACACTGATGATCCACCTACAAATGTGAACTGACGTTCAAAAATAAAACATTTGAAAACGGACCATTTTCCACATTTCTGAAGCATGACGTAATGGGGGGATGTTATCTCTTTTGTCGAAAATCAGCCGTTTTTGCTCGAACATTAAATGCCTCCAAATGGTATTTAATTAACTTCCCGAGCCCCCGGAAGCATGAAAATCACTTTAAACATGCTAATTTTAGCTCTAACACTGATGATCCACCTACAAATGTGAACTGACGTTCAAAAATAAAACATTTGAAAACGGACCATTTTCCACATTTCTGAAGCATGACGTAATGGGGGGGGTGTTATCTCTTTTGTCGAAAATCAGCCGTTTTTGCTCGAACATTAAATGCCTCCAAATGGTATTTAATTAACTTCCCGAGCCCCTGGAAGCATGAAAATCACTTTAAACATGCTAATTTTAGCTCTAACACTGATGATCCACCTACAAATGTGAACTGACGTTCAAAAATAAAACATTTGAAAACGGACCATTTTCCACATTTCTGAAGCATGACTAATGGGGGGTGTTATCTCTTTTGTCGAAAATCAGCCGTTTTTGCTCGAACATTAAATGCCTCCAAATGGTATTTATTTCACTTCCCGGGGTGAAGAAACCCTTTTTGAGAACTCAGAGTGAGTAAATTGGCCATTTTCATGCACTTTTAACCATTCCATAAATCTTGTGTTTTGGGCCCCTGGAAGCATGAAAATCACTTTAAACATGCTAATTTTAGCTCTAACACTGATGATCCACCTACAAATGTGAACTGACGTTCAAAAATAAAACATTTGAAAACGGACCATTTTCCACATTTCTGAAGCATGACGTAATGGGGGGGTGTTATCTCTTTTGTCGAAAATCAGCCGTTTTTGCTCGAACATTAAATGCCTCCAAATGGTATTTAATTAACTTCCCGAGCCCCTGGAAGCATGAAAATCACTTTAAACATGCTAATTTTAGCTCTAACACTGATGATCCACCTACAAATGTGAACTGACGTTCAAAAATAAAACATTTGAAAACGGACCATTTTCCACATTTCTGAAGCATGACGTAATGGGGGGGTGTTATCTCTTTTGTCGAAAATCAGCCGTTTTTGCTCGAACATTAAATGCCTCCAAATGGTATTTATTTCACTTCCCGAGCCCCTGGAAGCATGAAAATCACTTTAAACATGCTAATTTTAGCTCTAACACTGATGATCCACCTACAAATGTGAACTGACGTTCAAAAATAAAACATTTGAAAACGGACCATTTTTCCGTAATGGGGGGGTGTTATCTCTTTTGTCGAAAATCAGCCGTTTTTGCTCGAACATTAAATGCCTCCAAATGGTATTTAATTAACTTCCCGGGGTGAAGAAACCCTTTTTGAGAACTCAGAGTGAGTAAATTGGCCATTTTCATGCACTTTTAACCATTCCATAAATCTTGTGTTTTGGGCCCCTGGAAGCATGAAAATCACTTTAAACATGCTAATTTTAGCTCTAACACTGATGATCCACCTACAAATGTGAACTGACGTTCAAAAATAAAACATTTGAAAACGGACCATTTTCCACATTTCTGAAGCATGACGTAATGGGGGGGTGTTATCTCTTTTGTCGAAAATCAGCCGTTTTTGCTCGAACATTAAATGCCTCCAAATGGTATTTAATTAACTTCCCGAGCCCCTGGAAGCATGAAAATCACTTTAAACATGCTAATTTTAGCTCTAACACTGATGATCCACCTACAAATGTGAACTGACGTTCAAAAATAAAACATTTGAAAACGGACCATTTTCCACATTTCTGAAGCATGACGTAATGGGGGGGTGTTATCTCTTTTGTCGAAAATCAGCCGTTTTTGCTCGAACATTAAATGCCTCCAAATGGTATTTAATTAACTTCCCGGGGTGAAGAAACCCTTTCTGAGAACTCAGAGTGAGTAAATTGGCCATTTTCATGCACTTTTAACCATTCCATAAATCTTGTGTTTTGGGCCCCTGGAAGCATGAAAATCACTTTAAACATGCTAATTTTAGCTCTAACACTGATGATCCACCTACAAATGTGAACTGACGTTCAAAAATAAAACATTTGAAAACGGACCATTTTCCACATTTCTGAAGCATGACGTAATGGGGGGGTGTTATCTCTTTTGTCGAAAATCAGCCGTTTTTGCTCGAACATTAAATGCCTCCAAATAGTATTTAATTAACTTCCCGAGCCCCTGGAAGCATGAAAATCACTTTAAACATGCTAATTTTAGCTCTAACACTGATGATCCACCTACAAATGTGAACTGACGTTCAAAAATAAAACATTTGAAAACGGACCATTTTCCACATTTCTGAAGCATGACGTAATGGGGGGGTGTTATCTCTTTTGTCGAAAATCAGCCGTTTTTGCTCGAACATTAAATGCCTCCAAATGGTATTTAATTAACTTCCCGGGGTGAAGAAACCCTTTTTGAGAACTCAGAGTGAGTAAATTGGCCATTTTCATGCACTTTTAACCATTCCATAAATCTTGTGTTTTGGGCCCCTGGAAGCATGAAAATCACTTTAAACATGCTAATTTTAGCTCTAACACTGATGATCCACCTACAAATGTGAACTGACGTTCAAAAATAAAACATTTGAAAACGGACCATTTTCCACATTTCTGAAGCATGACGTAATGGGGGGGTGTTATCTCTTTTGTCGAAAATCAGCCGTTTTTGCTCGAACATTAAATGCCTCCGAATGGTATTTAATTAACTTCCCGGGGTGAAGAAACCCTTTTTGAAAACTCAGAGTGAGTAAATTGGCCATTTTCATGCACTTTTAACCATTCCATAAATCTTGTGTTTTGGGCCCCTGGAAGCATGAAAATCACTTTAAACATGCTAATTTTAGCTCTAACACTGATGATCCACCTACAAATGTGAACTGACGTTCAAAAATAAAACATTTGAAAACGGACCATTTTCCACATTTCTGAAGCATGACGTAATGGGGGGGTGTTATCTCTTTTGTCGAAAATCAGCCGTTTTTGCTCGAACATTAAATGCCTCCAAATGGTATTTATTTCACTTCCCGAGCCCCTGGAAGCATGAAAATCACTTTAAACATGCTAATTTTAGCTCTAACACTGATGATCCACCTACAAATGTGAACTGACGTTCAAAAATAAAACATTTGAAAACGGACCATTTTCCACATTTCTGAAGCATGACGTAATGGGGGGGTGTTATCTCTTTTGTCGAAAATCAGCCGTTTTTGCTCGAACATTAAATGCCTCCAAATGGTATTTAATTAACTTCCCGAGCTCCTGGAAGCATGAAAATCACTTTAAACAGGCTAATTTTAGCTCTAACACTGATGATCCACCTACAAATGTGAACTGACGTTCAAAAATAAAACATTTGAAAACGGACCATTTTCCACATTTCTGAAGCATGACGCAATGGGGGGGTGTTATCTCTTTTGTCGAAAATCAGCCGTTTTTGCTCGAACATTAAATGCCTCCAAATGGTATTTAATTAACTTCCCGAGCCCCTGGAAGCATGAAAATCACTTTAAACATGCTAATTTTAGCTCTAACACTGATGATCCACCTACAAATGTGAACTGACGTTCAAAAATAAAACATTTGAGAACGGACCATTTTCCACATTTCTGAAGCATGACGTATTCGGGGGGGTGTTATCTCTTTTGTCGAAAATCAGCCGTTTTTGCTCGAACATTAAATGCCTCCAAATGGTATTTAATTAACTTCCCGAGCCCCTGGAAGCATGAAAATCACTTTAAACATGCTAATTTTAGCTCTAACACTGATGATCCACCTACAAATGTGAACTGACGTTCAAAAATAAAACATTTGAAAACGGACCATTTTCCACATTTCTGAAGCATGACGTAATGGGGGGGTGTTATCTCTTTTGTCGAAAATCAGCCGTTTTTGCTCGAACATTAAATGCCTCCAAATGGTATTTAATTAACTTCCCGAGCCCCTGGAAGCATGAAAATCACTTTAAACATGCTAATTTTAGCTCTAACACTGATGATCCACCTACAAATGTGAACTGACGTTCAAAAATAAAACATTTGAAAACGGACCATTTTCCACATTTCTGAAGCATGACGTAATGGGGGGGTGTTATCTCTTTTGTCGAAAATCAGCCGTTTTTGCTCGAACATTAAATGCCTCCAAATGGTATTTAATTAACTTCCCGGGGTGAAGAAACCCTTTTTGAGAACTCAGAGTGAGTAAATTGGCCATTTTCATGCACTTTTAACCATTCCATAAATCTTGTGTTTTGGGCCCCTGGAAGCATGAAAATCACTTTAAACATGCAAATTTTAGCTCTAACACTGATGATCCACCTACAAATGTGAACTGACGTTCAAAAATAAAACATTTGAAAACGGACCATTTTCCACATTTCTGAAGCATGACGTAATGGGGGGGTGTTATCTCTTTTGTCGAAAATCAGCCGTTTTTGCTCGAACATTAAATGCCTCCAAATGGTATTTAATTAACTTCCCGAGCCCCTGGAAGCATGAAAATCACTTTAAACATGCTAATTTTAGCTCTAACACTGATGATCCACCTACAAATGTGAACTGACGTTCAAAAATAAAACATTTGAAAACGGACCATTTTCCACATTTCTGAAGCATGACGTAATGGGGGGGGTGTTATCTCTTTTGTCGAAAATCAGCCGTTTTTGCTCGAACATTAAATGCCTCCAAATGGTATTTATTTCACTTCCCGAGCCCCTGGAAGCATGAAAATCACTTTAAACATGCTAATTTTAGCTCTAACACTGATGATCCACCTACAAATGTGAACTGACGTTCAAAAATAAAACATTTGAAAACGGACCATTTTCCACATTTCTGAAGCATGACGTAATGGGGGGGTGTTATCTCTTTTGTCGAAAATCAGCCGTTTTTGCTCGAACATTAAATGCCTCCAAATGGTATTTAATTAACTTCCCGGGGTGAAGAAACCCTTTTTGAGAACTCAGAGTGAGTAAATTGGCCATTTTCATGCACTTTTAACCATTCCATAAATCTTGTGTTTTGGGCCCCTGGAAGCATGAAAATCACTTTAAACATGCTAATTTTAGCTCTAACACTGATGATCCACCTACAAATGTGAACTGACGTTCAAAAATAAAACATTTGAAAACGGACCATTTTCCACATTTCTGAAGCATGACGTAATGGGGGGGTGTTATCTCTTTTGTCGAAAATCAGCCGTTTTTGCTCGAACATTAAATGCCTCCAAATGGTATTTATTTCACTTCCCGGGGTGAAGAAACCCTTTTTGAGAACTCAGAGTGAGTAAATTGGCCATTTTCATGCACTTTTAACCATTCCATTAATCTTGTGTTTTGGGCCCCTGGAAGCCTTGAAAATCACTTTAAACATGCTAATTTTAGCTCTAACACTGATGATCCACCTACAAATGTGAACTGAAGTTCAAAAATAAAACATTTGAAAACGGACCATTTTCCACATTTCTGAAGCATGACGTAATGGGGGGGTGTTATCTCTTTTGTCGAAAATCAGCCGTTTTTGCTCGAACATTAAATGCCTCCAAATGGTATTTAATTAACTTCCCGAGCCCCTGGAAGCATGAAAATCACTTTAAACATGCTAATTTTAGCTCTAACACTGATGATCCACCTACAAATGTGAACTGACGTTCAAAAATAAAACATTTGAAAACGGACCATTTTCCACATTTCTGAAGCATGACGTAATGGGGGGGTGTTATCTCTTTTGTCGAAAATCAGCCGTTTTTGCTCGAACATTAAATGCCTCCAAATGGTATTTAATTAACTTCCCGGGGTGAAGAAACCCTTTTTGAGAACTCAGAGTGAGTAAATTGGCCATTTTCATGCACTTTTAACCATTCCATAAATCTTGTGTTTTGGGCCCCTGGAAGCATGAAAATTACTTTAAACATGCTAATTTTAGCTCTAACACTGATGATCCACCTACAAATGTGAACTGACGTTAAAAAATAAAACATTTGAAAACGGACCATTTTCCACATTTCTGAAGCATGACGTAATGGGGGGGTTTTATCTCTTTTGTCGAAAATCAGCCGTTTTTGCTCGAACATTAAATGCCTCCAAATGGTATTTAATTAACTTCCCGGGGTGAAGAAACCCTTTTTGAGAACTCAGAGTGAGTAAATTGGCCATTTTCATGCACTTTTAACCATTCCATAAATCTTGTGTTTTGGGCCCCTGGAAGCATGAAAATCACTTTAAACATGCTAATTTTAGCTCTAACACTGATGATCCACCTACAAATGTGAACTGACGTTCAAAAATAAAACATTTGAAAACGGACCATTTTCCACATTTCTGAAGCATGACGTAATGGGGGGGTGTTATCTCTTTTGTCGAAAATCAGCCGTTTTTGCTCGAACATTAAATGCCTCCAAATGGTATTTAATAAACTTCCCGAGCCCCTGGAAGCATGAAAATCACTTTAAACATGCTAATTTTAGCTCTAACACTGATGATCCACCTACAAATGTGAACTGACGTTCAAAAATAAAACATTTGAAAACGGACCATTTTCCACATTTCTGAAGCATGACGTAATGGGGGGGTGTTATCTCTTTTGTCAAAAATCAGCCGTTTTTGCTCGAACATTAAATGCCTCCAAATGGTATTTAATTAACTTCCCGAGCCCCTGGAAGCATGAAAATCACTTTAAACATGCTAATTTTAGCTCTAACACTGATGATCCACCTACAAATGTGAACTGACGTTCAAAAATAAAACATTTGAAAACGGACCATTTTCCACATTTCTGAAGCATGACGTAATGGGGGGGTGTTATCTCTTTTGTCGAAAATCAGCCGTTTTTGCTCGAACATTAAATGCCTCCAAATGGTATTTAATTAACTTCCCGAGCCCCTGGAAGCATGAAAATCACTTTAAACATGCTAATTTTAGCTCTAACACTGATGATCCACCTACAAATGTGAACTGACGTTCAAAAATAAAACATTTGAAAACGGACCATTTTCCACATTTCTGAAGCATGACGTAATGGGGGGGTGTTATCTCTTTTGTCGAAAATCAGCCGTTTTTGCTCGAACATTAAATGCCTCCAAATGGTATTTAATTAACTTCCCGGGGTGAAGAAACCCTTTTTGAGAACTCAGAGTGAGTAAATTGGCCATTTTCATGCACTTTTAACCATTCCATAAATCTTGTGTTTTGGGCCCCTGGAAGCATGAAAATCACTTTAAACATGCTAATTTTAGCTCTAACACTGATGATCCACCTACAAATGTGATCTGACGTTCAAAAATAAAACATTTGAAAACGGACCATTTTCCACATTTCTGAAGCATGACGTAATGGGGGGGTGTTATCTCTTTTGTCGAAAATCAGCCGTTTTTGCTCGAACATTAAATGCCTCCAAATGGTATTTAATTAACTTCCCGAGCCCCTGGAAGCATGAAAATCACTTTAAACATGCTAATTTTAGCTCTAACACTGATGATCCACCTACAAATGTGAACTGACGTTCAAAAATAAAACATTTGAAAACGGACCATTTTCCACATTTCTGAAGCATGACGTAATGGGGGGTGTTATCTCTTTTGTCGAAAATCAGCCGTTTTTGCTCGAACATTAAATGCCTCCAAATGGTATTTATTTCACTTCCCGGGGTGAAGAAACCCTTTTTGAGAACTCAGAGTGAGTAAATTGGCCATTTTCATGCACTTTTAACCATTCCATTAATCTTGTGTTTTGGGCCCCTGGAAGCATGAAAATCACTTTAAACATGCTAATTTTAGCTCTAACACTGATGATCCACCTACAAATGTGAACTGACGTTCAAAAATAAAACATTTGAAAACAGACCATTTCCCACATTTCTGAAGCATGACGTAATGGGGGGGGTGTTATCTCTTTTGTCGAAAATCAGCCGTTTTTGCTCGAACATTAAATGCCTCCAAATGGTATTTATTTCACTTCCCGAGCCCCTGGAAGCATGAAAATCACTTTAAACATGCTAATTTTAGCTCTAACACTGATGATCCACCTACAAATGTGAACTGACGTTCAAAAATAAAACATTTGAAAACGGACCATTTTCCACATTTCTGAAGCATGACGTAATGGGGGGGTGTTATCTCTTTTGTCGAAAATCAGCCGTTTTTGCTCGAACATTAAATGCCTCCAAATGGTATTTATTTCACTTCCCGAGCCCCTGGAAGCATGAAAATCACTTTAAACATGCTAATTTTAGCTCTAACACTGATGATCCACCTACAAATGTGAACTGACGTTCAAAAATAAAACATTTGAAAACGGACCATTTTCCACATTTCTGAAGCATGACGTAATGGGGGGGTGTTATCTCTTTTGTCGAAAATCAGCCGTTTTTGCTCGAACATTAAATGCCTCCAAATGGTATTTATTTCACTTCCCGGGGTGAAGAAACCCTTTTTGAGAACTCAGAGTGAGTAAATTGGCCATTTTCATGCACTTTTAACCATTCCATAAATCTTGTGTTTTGGGCCCCTGGAAGCATGAAAATCACTTTAAACATGCTAATTTTAGCTCTAACACTGATGATCCACCTACAAATGTGAACTGACGTTCAAAAATAAAACATTTGAAAACGGACCATTTTCCACATTTCTGAAGCATGACGTAATGGGGGGGTGTTATCTCTTTTGTCGAAAATCAGCCGTTTTTGCTCGAACATTAAATGCCTCCAAATGGTATTTAATTAACTTCCCGAGCCCCTGGAAGCATGAAAATCACTTTAAACATGCTAATTTTAGCTCTAACACTGATGATCCACCTACAAATGTGAACTGACGTTCAAAAATAAAACATTTGAAAACGGACCATTTTCCACATTTCTGAAGCATGACGTAATGGGGGGGTGTTATCTCTTTTGTCGAAAATCAGCCATTTTTGCTCGAACATTAAATGCCTCCAAATGGTATTTATTTCACTTCCCGGGGTGAAGAAACCCTTTTTGAGAACTCAGAGTGAGTAAATTGGCCATTTTCATGCACTTTTAACCATTCCATTAATCTTGTGTTTTGGGCCCCTGGAAGCATGAAAATCACTTTAAACATGCTAATTTTAGCTCTAACACTGATGATCCACCTACAAATGTGAACTGACGTTCAAAAATAAAACATTTGAAAACGGACCATTTTCCACATTTCTGAAGCATGACGTAATGGGGATGTGTTATCTCTTTTGTCGAAAATCAGCCGTTTTTGCTCGAACATTAAATGCCTCCAAATGGTATTTATTTCACTTCCCGAGCCCCTGGAAGCATGAAAATCACTTTAAACATGCTAATTTTAGCTCTAACACTGATGATCCACCTACAAATGTGAACTGACGTTCAAAAATGAAACATTTGAAAACGGACCATTTTCCACATTTCTGAAGCATGACGTAATGGGGGGGTGTTATCTCTTTTGTCGAAAATCAGCCGTTTTTGCTCGAACATTAAATGCCTCCAAATGGTATTTATTTCACTTCCCGAGCCCCTGGAAGCATGAAAATCACTTTAAACATGCTAATTTTAGCTCTAACACTGATGATCCACCTACAAATGTGAACTGACGTTCAAAAATAAAACATTTGAAAACGGACCATTTTCCACATTTCTGAAGCATGACGTAATGGGGGGGTGTTATCTCTTTTGTCGAAAATCAGCCGTTTTTGCTCGAACATTAAATGCCTCCAAATGGTATTTAATTAACTTCCCGAGCCCCTGGAAGCATGAAAATCACTTTAAACATGCTAATTTTAGCTCTAACACTGATGATCCACCTACAAATGTGAACTGACGTTCAAAAATAAAACATTTGAAAACGGACCATTTTCCACATTTCTGAAGCATGACGTAATTGGGGGGTGTTATCTCTTTTGTCGAAAATCAGCCGTTTTTGCTCGAACATTAAATGCCTCCAAATGGTATTTATTTCACTTCCCGGGGTGAAGAAACCCTTTTTGAGAACTCAGAGTGAGTAAATTGGCCATTTTCATGCACTTTTAACCATTCCATTAATCTTGTGTTTTGGGCCCCTGGAAGCATGAAAATCACTTTAAACATGCTAATTTTAGCTCTAACACTGATGATCCACCTACAAATGTGAACTGACGTTCAAAAATAAAACATTTGAAAACGGACCATTTTCCACATTTCTGAAGCATGACGTAATGGGGGGGTGTTATCTCTTTTGTCGAAAATCTGCCGTTTTTGCTCGAACATTAAATGCCTCCAAATGGTATTTATTTCACTTCCCGAGCCTCTGGAAGCATGAAAATCACTTTAAACATGCTAATTTTAGCTCTAACACTGATGATCCACCTACAAATGTGAACTGACGTTCAAAAATAAAACATTTGAAAACGGACCATTTTCCACATTTCTGAAGCATGACGTAATGGGGGGGTGTTATCTCTTTTGTCGAAAATCTGCCGTTTTTGCTCGAACATTAAATGCCTCCAAATGGTATTTATTTCACTTCCCGAGCCTCTGGAAGCATGAAAATCACTTTAAACATGCTAATTTTAGCTCTAACACTGATGATCCACCTACAAATGTGAACTGACGTTCAAAAATAAAACATTTGAAAACGGACCATTTTCCACATTTCTGAAGCATGACGTAATGGGGGGGTGTTATCTCTTTTGTCGAAAATCAGCCGTTTTTGCTCGAACATTAAATGCCTCCAAATGGTATTTATTTCACTTCCCGGGGTGAAGAAACCCTTTTTGAGAACTCAGAGTGAGTAAATTGGCCATTTTCATGCACTTTTAACCATTCCATAAATCTTGTGTTTTGGGCCCCTGGAAGCATGAAAATCACTTTAAACATGCTAATTTTAGCTCTAACACTGATGATCCACCTACAAATGTGAACTGACGTTCAAAAATAAAACATTTGAAAACGGACCATTTTCCACATTTCTGAAGCATGACGTAATGGGGGGATGTTATCTCTTTTGTCGAAAATCAGCCGTTTTTGCTCGAACATTAAATGCCTCCAAATGGTATTTAATGAACTTCCCGAGCCCCCGGAAGCATGAAAATCACTTTAAACATGCTAATTTTAGCTCTAACACTGATGATCCACCTACAAATGTGAACTGACGTTCAAAAATAAAACATTTGAAAACGGACCATTTTCCACATTTCTGAAGCATGACGTAATGGGGGGGGTGTTATCTCTTTTGTCGAAAATCAGCCGTTTTTGCTCGAACATTAAATGCCTCCAAATGGTATTTAATTAACTTCCCGAGCCCCTGGAAGCATGAAAATCACTTTAAACATGCTAATTTTAGCTCTAACACTGATGATCCACCTACAAATGTGAACTGATGTTCAAAAATAAAACATTTGAAAACGGACCATTTTCCACATTTCTGAAGCATGACGTAATGGGGGGGTGTTATCTCTTTTGTCGAAAATCAGCCGTTTTTGCTCGAACATTAAATGCCTCCAAATGGTATTTAATTAACTTCCCGGGGTGAAGAAACCCTTTTTGAGAACTCAGAGTGAGTAAATTGGCCATTTTCATGCACTTTTAACCATTCCATAAATCTTGTGTTTTGGGCCCCTGGAAGCATGAAAATCACTTTAAACATGCTAATTTTAGCTCTAACACTGATGATCCACCTACAAATGTGAACTGACGTTCAAAAATAAAACATTTGAAAACGGACCATTTTCCACATTTCTGAAGCATGACGTAATGGGGGGGTGTTATCTCTTTTGTCGAAAATCAGCCGTTTTTGCTCGAACATTAAATGCCTCCAAATGGTATTTAATTAACTTCCCGAGCCCCTGGAAGCATGAAAATCACTTTAAACATGCTAATTTTAGCTCTAACACTGATGATCCACCTACAAATGTGAACTGACGTTCAAAAATAAAACATTTGAAAACGGACCATTTTCCACATTTCTGAAGCATGACGTAATGGGGGGGTGTTATCTCTTTTGTCGAAAATCAGCCGTTTTTGCTCGAACATTAAATGCCTCCAAATGGTATTTAATTAACTTCCCTGGGTGAAGAAACCCTTTTTGAGAACTCAGAGTGAGTAAATTGGCCATTTTCATGCACTTTTAACCATTCCATAAATCTTGTGTTTTGGGCCCCTGGAAGCATGAAAATCACTTTAAACATGCTAATTTTAGCTCTAACACTGATGATCCACCTACAAATGTGAACTGACGTTCAAAAATAAAACATTTGAAAACGGACCATTTTCCACATTTCTGAAGCATGACGTAATGGGGGGGGTGTTATCTCTTTTGTCGAAAATCAGCCGTTTTTGCTCGAACATTAAATGCCTCCAAATGGTATTTAATTAACTTCCCGAGCCCCTGGAAGCATGAAAATCACTTTAAACATGCTAATTTTAGCTCTAACACTGATGATCCACCTACAAATGTGAACTGACGTTCAAAAATAAAACATTTGAAAACGGACCATTTTCCACATTTCTGAAGCATGACGTAATGGGGGGGTGTTATCTCTTTTGTCGAAAATCAGCCGTTTTTGCTCGAACATTAAATGCCTCCAAATGGTATTTATTTCACTTCCCGGGGTGAAGAAACCCTTTTTGAGAACTCAGAGTGAGTAAATTGGCCATTTTCATGCACTTTTAACCATTCCATAAATCTTGTGTTTTGGGCCCCTGGAAGCATGAAAATCACTTTAAACATGCTAATTTTAGCTCTAACACTGATGATCCACCTACAAATGTGAACTGACGTTCAAAAATAAAACATTTGAAAACGGACCATTTTCCACATTTCTGAAGCATGACGTAATGGGGGGGTGTTATCTCTTTTGTCGAAAATCAGCCGTTTTTGCTCGAACATTAAATGCCTCCAAATGGTATTTAATTAACTTCCCGAGCCCCTGGAAGCATGAAAATCACTTTAAACATGCTAATTTTAGCTCTAACACTGATGATCCACCTACAAATGTGAACTGACGTTCAAAAATAAAACATTTGAAAACGGACCATTTTCCACATTTCTGAAGCATGACGTAATGGGGGGATGTTATCTCTTTTGTCGAAAATCAGCCGTTTTTGCTCGAACATTAAATGCCTCCAAATGGTATTTAATTAACTTCCCGAGCCCCCGGAAGCATGAAAATCACTTTAAACATGCTAATTTTAGCTCTAACACTGATGATCCACATACAAATGTGAACTGACGTTCAAAAATAAAACATTTGAAAACTAGCATTTTCCACATTTCTGAAGCATGACGTAATGGGGGGGGTGTTATCTCTTTTGTCGAAAATCAGCCGTTTTTGCTCGAACATTAAATGCCTCCAAATGGTATTTAATTAACTTCCCGAGCCCCTGGAAGCATGAAAATCACTTTAAACATGCTAATTTTAGCTCTAACACTGATGATCCACCTACAAATGTGAACTGACGTTCAAAAATAAAACATTTGAAAACGGACCATTTTCCACATTTCTGAAGCATGACGTAATGGGGGGGGTGTTATCTCTTTTGTCGAAAATCAGCCGTTTTTGCTCGAACATTAAATGCCTCCAAATGGTATTTATTTCACTTCCCGGGGTGAAGAAACCCTTTTTGAGAACTCAGAGTGAGTAAATTGGCCATTTTCATGCACTTTTAACCATTCCATAAATCTTGTGTTTTGGGCCCCTGGAAGCATGAAAATCACTTTAAACATGCTAATTTTAGCTCTAACACTGATGATCCACCTACAAATGTGAACTGACGTTCAAAAATAAAACATTTGAAAACGGACCATTTTCCACATTTCTGAAGCATGACGTAATGGGGGGGTGTTATCTCTTTTGTCGAAAATCAGCCGTTTTTGCTCGAACATTAAATGCCTCCAAATGGTATTTAATTAACTTCCCGAGCCCCTGGAAGCATGAAAATCACTTTAAACATGCTAATTTTAGCTCTAACACTGATGATCCACCTACAAATGTGAACTGACGTTCAAAAATAAAACATTTGAAAACGGACCATTTTCCACATTTCTGAAGCATGACGTAATGGGGGGGTGTTATCTCTTTTGTCGAAAATCAGCCGTTTTTGCTCGAACATTAAATGCCTCCAAATGGTATTTATTTCACTTCCCGAGCCCCTGGAAGCATGAAAATCACTTTAAACATGCTAATTTTAGCTCTAACACTGATGATCCACCTACAAATGTGAACTGACGTTCAAAAATAAAACATTTGAAAACGGACCATTTTTCCGTAATGGGGGGGTGTTATCTCTTTTGTCGAAAATCAGCCGTTTTTGCTCGAACATTAAATGCCTCCAAATGGTATTTAATTAACTTCCCGGGGTGAAGAAACCCTTTTTGAGAACTCAGAGTGAGTAAATTGGCCATTTTCATGCACTTTTAACCATTCCATAAATCTTGTGTTTTGGGCCCCTGGAAGCATGAAAATCACTTTAAACATGCTAATTTTAGCTCTAACACTGATGATCCACCTACAAATGTGAACTGACGTTCAAAAATAAAACATTTGAAAACGGACCATTTTCCACATTTCTGAAGCATGACGTAATGGGGGGGTGTTATCTCTTTTGTCGAAAATCAGCTGTTTTTGCTCGAACATTAAATGCCTCCAAATGGTATTTAATTAACTTCCCGAGCCCCTGGAAGCATGAAAATCACTTTAAACATGCTAATTTTAGCTCTAACACTGATGATCCACCTACAAATGTGAACTGACGTTCAAAAATAAAACATTTGAAAACGGACCATTTTCCACATTTCTGAAGCATGACGTAATGGGGGGGTGTTATCTCTTTTGTCGAAAATCAGCCGTTTTTGCTCGAACATTAAATGCCTCCAAATGGTATTTAATTAACTTCCCTGGGTGAAGAAACCCTTTTTGAGAACTCAGAGTGAGTAAATTGGCCATTTTCATGCACTTTTAACCATTCCATAAATCTTGTGTTTTGGGCCCCTGGAAGCATGAAAATCACTTTAAACATGCTAATTTTAGCTCTAACACTGATGATCCACCTACAAATGTGAACTGACGTTCAAAAATAAAACATTTGAAAACGGACCATTTTCCACATTTCTGAAGCATGACGTAATGGGGGGGTGTTATCTCTTTTGTCGAAAATCAGCCGTTTTTGCTCGAACATTAAATGCCTCCAAATGGTATTTAATTAACTTCCCGAGCCCCTGGAAGCATGAAAATCACTTTAAACATGCTAATTTTAGCTCTAACACTGATGATCCACCTACAAATGTGAACTGACGTTCAAAAATAAAACATTTGAAAACGGACCATTTTCCACATTTCTGAAGCATGACGTAATGGGGGGGGTGTTATCTCTTTTGTCGAAAATCAGCCGTTTTTGCTCGAACATTAAATGCCTCCAAATGGTATTTAATGAACTTCCCGAGCCCCCGGAAGCATGAAAATCACTTTAAACATGCTAATTTTAGCTCTAACACTGATGATCCACCTACAAATGTGAACTGACGTTCAAAAATAAAACATTTGAAAACGGACCATTTTCCACATTTCTGAAGCATGACGTAATGGGGGGGGTGTTATCTCTTTTGTCGAAAATCAGCCGTTTTTGCTCGAACATTAAATGCCTCCAAATGGTATTTAATTAACTTCCCGAGCCCCTGGAAGCATGAAAATCACTTTAAACATGCTAATTTTAGCTCTAACACTGATGATCCACCTACAAATGTGAACTGATGTTCAAAAATAAAACATTTGAAAGCGGACCATTTTCCACATTTCTGAAGCATGACGTAATGGGGGGGTGTTATCTCTTTTGTCGAAAATCAGCCGTTTTTGTTCGAACATTAAATGCCTCCAAAT
The DNA here is from genome assembly GCF_964263255.1 of Lissotriton vulgaris. Classification (NCBI taxonomy): domain Eukaryota; kingdom Metazoa; phylum Chordata; class Amphibia; order Caudata; family Salamandridae; genus Lissotriton; species Lissotriton vulgaris. The sequence continues at coordinate 81,892 of NW_028240998.1, forward strand.
GGTATTTATTTCACTTCCCGGGGTGAAGAAACCCTTTTTGAGAACTCAGAGTGAGTAAATTGGCCATTTTCATGCACTTTTAACCATTCCATAAATCTTGTGTTTTGGGCCCCTGGAAGCATGAAAATCACTTTAAACATGCTAATTTTAGCTCTAACACTGATGATCCACCTACAAATGTGAACTGACGTTCAAAAATAAAACATTTGAAAACGGACCATTTTCCACATTTCTGAAGCATGACATAATGGGGGGGTGTTATCTCTTTTGTCGAAAATCAGCCGTTTTTGCTCGAACATTAAATGCCTCCAAATGGTATTTAATTAACTTCCCGAGCCCCTGGAAGCATGAAAATCACTTTAAACATGCTAATTTTAGCTCTAACACTGATGATCCACCTACAAATGTGAACTGACGTTCAAAAATAAAACATTTGAAAACGGACCATTTTCCACATTTCTGAAGCATGACGTAATGGGGGGGTGTTATCTCTTTTGTCGAAAATCAGCCGTTTTTGCTCGAACATTAAATGCCTCCAAATGGTATTTATTTCACTTCCCGAGCCCCTGGAAGCATGAAAATCACTTTAAACATGCTAATTTTAGCTCTAACACTGATGATCCACCTACAAATGTGAACTGACGTTCAAAAATAAAACATTTGAAAACTGACCATTTTTCCGTAATGGGGGGGTGTTATCTCTTTTGTCGAAAATCAGCCGTTTTTGCTCGAACATTAAATGCCTCCAAATGGTATTTAATTAACTTCCCGGGGTGAAGAAACCCTTTTTGAGAACTCAGAGTGAGTAAATTGGCCATTTTCATGCACTTTTAACCATTCCATAAATCTTGTGTTTTGGGCCCCTGGAAGCATGAAAATCACTTTAAACATGCTAATTTTAGCTCTAACACTGATGATCCACCTACAAATGTGAACTGACGTTCAAAAATAAAACATTTGAAAACGGACCATTTTCCACATTTCTGAAGCATGACGTAATGGGGGGGTGTTATCTCTTTTGTCGAAAATCAGCCGTTTTTGCTCGAACATTAAATGCCTCCAAATGGTATTTAATTAACTTCCCGAGCCCCTGGAAGCATGAAAATCACTTTAAACATGCTAATTTTAGCTCTAACACTGATGATCCACCTACAAATGTGAACTGACGTTCAAAAATAAAACATTTGAAAACGGACCATTTTCCACATTTCTGAAGCATGACGTAATGGGGGGGTGTTATCTCTTTTGTCGAAAATCAGCCGTTTTTGCTCGAACATTAAATGCCTCCAAATGGTATTTAATTAACTTCCCTGGGTGAAGAAACCCTTTTTGAGAACTCAGAGTGAGTAAATTGGCCATTTTCATGCACTTTTAACCATTCCATAAATCTTGTGTTTTGGGCCCCTGGAAGCATGAAAATCACTTTAAACATGCTAATTTTAGCTCTAACACTGATGATCCACCTACAAATGTGAACTGACGTTCAAAAATAAAACATTTGAAAACGGACCATTTTCCACATTTCTGAAGCATGACGTAATGGGGGGGGTGTTATCTCTTTTGTCGAAAATCAGCCGTTTTTGCTCGAACATTAAATGCCTCCAAATGGTATTTAATTAACTTCCCGAGCCCCTGGAAGCATGAAAATCACTTTAAACATGCTAATTTTAGCTCTAACACTGATGATCCACCTACAAATGTGAACTGACGTTCAAAAATAAAACATTTGAAAACGGACCATTTTCCACATTTCTGAAGCATGACGTAATGGGGGGGTGTTATCTCTTTTGTCGAAAATCAGCCGTTTTTGCTCGAACATTAAATGCCTCCAAATGGTATTTATTTCACTTCCCGGGGTGAAGAAACCCTTTTTGAGAACTCAGAGTGAGTAAATTGGCCATTTTCATGCACTTTTAACCATTCCATAAATCTTGTGTTTTGGGCCCCTGGAAGCATGAAAATCACTTTAAACATGCTAATTTTAGCTCTAACACTGATGATCCACCTACAAATGTGAACTGACGTTCAAAAATAAAACATTTGAAAACGGACCATTTTCCACATTTCTGAAGCATGACGTAATGGGGGGGTGTTATCTCTTTTGTCGAAAATCAGCCGTTTTTGCTCGAACATTAAATGCCTCCAAATGGTATTTAATTAACTTCCCGAGCCCCTGGAAGCATGAAAATCACTTTAAACATGCTAATTTTAGCTCTAACACTGATGATCCACCTACAAATGTGAACTGACGTTCAAAAATAAAACATTTGAAAACGGACCATTTTCCACATTTCTGAAGCATGACGTAATGGGGGGATGTTATCTCTTTTGTCGAAAATCAGCCGTTTTTGCTCGAACATTAAATGCCTCCAAATGGTATTTAATTAACTTCCCGAGCCCCCGGAAGCATGAAAATCACTTTAAACATGCTAATTTTAGCTCTAACACTGATGATCCACATACAAATGTGAACTGACGTTCAAAAATAAAACATTTGAAAACTAGCATTTTCCACATTTCTGAAGCATGACGTAATGGGGGGGGTGTTATCTCTTTTGTCGAAAATCAGCCGTTTTTGCTCGAACATTAAATGCCTCCAAATGGTATTTAATTAACTTCCCGAGCCCCTGGAAGCATGAAAATCACTTTAAACATGCTAATTTTAGCTCTAACACTGATGATCCACCTACAAATGTGAACTGACGTTCAAAAATAAAACATTTGAAAACGGACCATTTTCCACATTTCTGAAGCATGACGTAATGGGGGGGTGTTATCTCTTTTGTCGAAAATCAGCCGTTTTTGCTCGAACATTAAATGCCTCCAAATGGTATTTATTTCACTTCCCGGGGTGAAGAAACCCTTTTTGAGAACTCAGAGTGAGTAAATTGGCCATTTTCATGCACTTTTAACCATTCCATAAATCTTGTGTTTTGGGCCCCTGGAAGCATGAAAATCACTTTAAACATGCTAATTTTAGCTCTAACACTGATGATCCACCTACAAATGTGAACTGACGTTCAAAAATAAAACATTTGAAAACGGACCATTTTCCACATTTCTGAAGCATGACGTAATGGGGGGGTGTTATCTCTTTTGTCGAAAATCAGCCGTTTTTGCTCGAACATTAAATGCCTCCAAATGGTATTTAATTAACTTCCCGAGCCCCTGGAAGCATGAAAATCACTTTAAACATGCTAATTTTAGCTCTAACACTGATGATCCACCTACAAATGTGAACTGACGTTCAAAAATAAAACATTTGAAAACGGACCATTTTCCACATTTCTGAAGCATGACGTAATGGGGGGATGTTATCTCTTTTGTCGAAAATCAGCCGTTTTTGCTCGAACATTAAATGCCTCCAAATGGTATTTAATTAACTTCCCGAGCCCCCGGAAGCATGAAAATCACTTTAAACATGCTAATTTTAGCTCTAACACTGATGATCCACATACAAATGTGAACTGACGTTCAAAAATAAAACATTTGAAAACTAGCATTTTCCACATTTCTGAAGCATGACGTAATGGGGGGGGTGTTATCTCTTTTGTCGAAAATCAGCCGTTTTTGCTCGAACATTAAATGCCTCCAAATGGTATTTAATTAACTTCCCGAGCCCCTGGAAGCATGAAAATCACTTTAAACATGCTAATTTTAGCTCTAACACTGATGATCCACCTACAAATGTGAACTGACGTTCAAAAATAAAACATTTGAAAACGGACCATTTTCCACATTTCTGAAGCATGACGTAATGGGGGGGGTGTTATCTCTTTTGTCGAAAATCAGCCGTTTTTGCTCGAACATTAAATGCCTCCAAATGGTATTTAATTAACTTCCCGAGCCCCTGGAAGCATGAAAATCACTTTAAACATGCTAATTTTAGCTCTAACACTGATGATCCACCTACAAATGTGAACTGACGTTCAAAAATAAAACATTTGAAAACGGACCATTTTCCACATTTCTGAAGCATGACGTAATGGGGGGGTGTTATCTCTTTTGTCGAAAATCAGCCGTTTTTGCTCGAACATTAAATGCCTCCAAATGGTATTTATTTCACTTCCCGAGCCCCTGGAAGCATGAAAATCACTTTAAACATGCTAATTTTAGCTCTAACACTGATGATCCACCTACAAATGTGAACTGACGTTCAAAAATAAAACATTTGAAAACGGACCATTTTTCCGTAATGGGGGGGTGTTATCTCTTTTGTCGAAAATCAGCCGTTTTTGCTCGAACATTAAATGCCTCCAAATGGTATTTAATTAACTTCCCGGGGTGAAGAAACCCTTTTTGAGAACTCAGAGTGAGTAAATTGGCCATTTTCATGCACTTTTAACCATTCCATAAATCTTGTGTTTTGGGCCCCTGGAAGCATGAAAATCACTTTAAACATGCTAATTTTAGCTCTAACACTGATGATCCACCTACAAATGTGAACTGACGTTCAAAAATAAAACATTTGAAAACGGACCATTTTCCACATTTCTGAAGCATGACGTAATGGGGGGGTGTTATCTCTTTTGTCGAAAATCAGCTGTTTTTGCTCGAACATTAAATGCCTCCAAATGGTATTTAATTAACTTCCCGAGCCCCTGGAAGCATGAAAATCACTTTAAACATGCTAATTTTAGCTCTAACACTGATGATCCACCTACAAATGTGAACTGACGTTCAAAAATAAAACATTTGAAAACGGACCATTTTCCACATTTCTGAAGCATGACGTAATGGGGGGGTGTTATCTCTTTTGTCGAAAATCAGCCGTTTTTGCTCGAACATTAAATGCCTCCAAATGGTATTTAATTAACTTCCCTGGGTGAAGAAACCCTTTTTGAGAACTCAGAGTGAGTAAATTGGCCATTTTCATGCACTTTTAACCATTCCATAAATCTTGTGTTTTGGGCCCCTGGAAGCATGAAAATCACTTTAAACATGCTAATTTTAGCTCTAACACTGATGATCCACCTACAAATGTGAACTGACGTTCAAAAATAAAACATTTGAAAACGGACCATTTTCCACATTTCTGAAGCATGACGTAATGGGGGGGTGTTATCTCTTTTGTCGAAAATCAGCCGTTTTTGCTCGAACATTAAATGCCTCCAAATGGTATTTAATTAACTTCCCGAGCCCCTGGAAGCATGAAAATCACTTTAAACATGCTAATTTTAGCTCTAACACTGATGATCCACCTACAAATGTGAACTGACGTTCAAAAATAAAACATTTGAAAACGGACCATTTTCCACATTTCTGAAGCATGACGTAATGGGGGGGTGTTATCTCTTTTGTCGAAAATCAGCCGTTTTTGCTCGAACATTAAATGCCTCCAAATGGTATTTAATTAACTTCCCGGGGTGAAGAAACCCTTTTTGAGAACTCAGAGTGAGTAAATTGGCCATTTTCATGCACTTTTAACCATTCCATAAATCTTGTGTTTTGAGCCCCTGGAAGCATGAAAATCACTTTAAACATGCTAATTTTAGCTCTAACACTGATGATCCACCTACAAATGTGAACTGACGTTCAAAAATAAAACATTTGAAAACGGACCATTTTCCACATTTCTGAAGCATGACGTAATGGGGGGGTGTTATCTCTTTTGTCGAAAATCAGCCGTTTTTGCTCGAACATTAAATGCCTCCAAATAGTATTTAATTAACTTCCCGAGCCCCTGGAAGCATGAAAATCACTTTAAACATGCTAATTTTAGCTCTAACACTGATGATCCACCTACAAATGTGAACTGACGTTCAAAAATAAAACATTTGAAAACGGACCATTTTCCACATTTCTGAAGCATGACGTAATGGGGGGGTGTTATCTCTTTTGTCGAAAATCAGCCGTTTTTGCTCGAACATTAAATGCCTCCAAATGGTATTTAATTAACTTCCCGGGGTGAAGAAACCCTTTTTGAGAACTCAGAGTGAGTAAATTGGCCATTTTCATGCACTTTTAACCATTCCATAAATCTTGTGTTTTGGGCCCCTGGAAGCATGAAAATCACTTTAAACATGCTAATTTTAGCTCTAACACTGATGATCCACCTACAAATGTGAACTGACGTTCAAAAATAAAACATTTGAAAACGGACCATTTTCCACATTTCTGAAGCATGACGTAATGGGGGGGTGTTATCTCTTTTGTCGAAAATCAGCCGTTTTTGCTCGAACATTAAATGCCTCCAAATGGTATTTATTTCACTTCCCGAGCCCCTGGAAGCATGAAAATCACTTTAAACATGCTAATTTTAGCTCTAACACTGATGATCCACCTACAAATGTGAACTGACGTTCAAAAATAAAACATTTGAAAACGGACCATTTTCCACATTTCTGAAGCATGACGTAATGGGGGGGTGTTATCTCTTTTGTCGAAAATCAGCCGTTTTTGCTCGAACATTAAATGCCTCCAAATGGTATTTATTTCACTTCCCGGGGTGAAGAAACCCTTTTTGAGAACTCAGAGTGAGTAAATTGGCCATTTTCATGCACTTTTAACCATTCCATTAATCTTGTGTTTTGGGCCCCTGGAAGCATGAAAATCACTTTAAACATGCTAATTTTAGCTCTAACACTGATGATCCACCTACAAATGTGAACTGACGTTCAAAAATAAAACATTTGAAAACGGACCATTTTCCACATTTCTGAAGCATGACGTAATGGGGGGGTGTTATCTCTTTTGTCGAAAATCAGCCGTTTTTGCTCGAACATTAAATGCCTCCAAATGGTATTTAATTAACTTCCCGAGCCCCTGGAAGCATGAAAATCACTTTAAACATGCTAATTTTAGCTCTAACACTGATGATCCACCTACAAATGTGAACTGACGTTCAAAAATAAAACATTTGAAAACGGACCATTTTCCACATTTCTGAAGCATGACGTAATGGGGGGGTGTTATCTCTTTTGTCGAAAATCAGCCGTTTTTGCTCGAACATTAAAGGCCTCCATAAGGTATTTATTTCACTTCCCGAGCCCCTGGAAGCATGAAAATCACTTTAAACATGCTAATTTTAGCTCTAACACTGATGATCCACCTACAAATGTGAACTGACGTTCAAAAATAAAACATTTGAAAACGGACCATTTTCCACATTTCTGAAGCATGACGTAATGGGGGGGTGTTATCTCTTTTGTCGAAAATCAGCCGTTCTTGCTCGAACATTAAATGCCTCCAAATGGTATTTAATTAACTTCCCGAGCCCCTGGAAGCATGAAAATCACTTTAAACATGCTAATTTTAGCTCTAACACTGATGATCCACCTACAAATGTGAACTGACGTTCAAAAATAAAACATTTGAAAACGGACCATTTTCCACATTTCTGAAGCATGACGTAATGGGGGGTGTTATCTCTTTTGTCGAAAATCAGCCGTTTTTGCTCGAACATTAAATGCCTCCAAATGGTATTTAATTAACTTCCCGGGGTGAAGAAACCCTTTTTGAGAACTCAGAGTGAGTAAATTGGCCATTTTCATGCACTTTTAACCATTCCATAAATCTTGTGTTTTGGGCCCCTGGAAGCATGAAAATCACTTTAAACATGCTAATTTTAGCTCTAACACTGATGATCCACCTACAAATGTGAACTGACGTTCAAAAATAAAACATTTGAAAACGGACCATTTTCCACATTTCTGAAGCATGACGTAATGGGGGGGTGTTATCTCTTTTGTCGAAAATCAGCCGTTTTTGCTCGAACATTAAATGCCTCCAAATGGTATTTAATTAACTTCCCGAGCCCCTGGAAGCATGAAAATCACTTTAAACATGCTAATTTTAGCTCTAACACTGATGTTCCACCTACAAATGTGAACTGACGTTCAAAAATAAAACATTTGAAAACGGACCATTTTCCACATTTCTGAAGCATGACGTAATGGGGGGGTGTTATCTCTTTTGTCGAAAATCAGCCGTTTTTGCTCGAACATTAAATGCCTCCAAATGGTATTTAATTAACTTCCCGGGGTGAAGAAACCCTTTTTGAGAACTCAGAGTGAGTAAATTGGCCATTTTCATGCACTTTTAACCATTCCATAAATCTTGTGTTTTGGGCCCCTGGAAGCATGAAAATCACTTTAAACATGCTAATTTTAGCTCTAACACTGATGATCCACCTACAAATGTGAACTGACGTTCAAAAATAAAACATTTGAAAACGGACCATTTTCCACATTTCTGAAGCATGACGTAATGGGGGGGTGTTATCTCTTTTGTCGAAAATCAGCCGTTTTTGCTCGAACATTAAATGCCTCCAAATGGTATTTAATTAACTTCCCGAGCCCCTGGAAGCATGAAAATCACTTTAAACATGCTAATTTTAGCTCTAACACTGATGATCCACCTACAAATGTGAACTGACGTTCAAAAATAAAACATTTGAAAACGGACCATTTTCCACATTTCTGAAGCATGACGTAATGGGGGGTGTTATCTCTTTTGTCGAAAATCAGCCGTTTTTGCTCGAACATTAAATGCCTCCAAATGGTATTTAATTAACTTCCCGGGGTGAAGAAACCCTTTTTGAGAACTCAGAGTGAGTAAATTGGCCATTTTCATGCACTTTTAACCATTCCATAAATCTTGTGTTTTGGGCCCCTGGAAGCATGAAAATCACTTTAAACATGCTAATTTTAGCTCTAACACTGATGATCCACCTACAAATGTGAACTGACGTTCAAAAATAAAACATTTGAAAACGGACCATTTTCCACATTTCTGAAGCATGACGTAATGGGGGGGTGTTATCTCTTTTGTCGAAAATCAGCCGTTTTTGCTCGAACATTAAATGCCTCCAAATGGTATTTAATTAACTTCCCGAGCCCCTGGAAGCATGAAAATCACTTTAAACATGCTAATTTTAGCTCTAACACTGATGATCCACCTACAAATGTGAACTGACGTTCAAAAATAAAACATTTGAAAACGGACCATTTTCCACATTTCTGAAGCATGACGTAATGGGGGGGGTGTTATCTCTTTTGTCGAAAATCAGCCGTTTTTGCTCGAACATTAAATGCCTCCAAATGGTATTTAATTAACTTCCCGAGCCCCTGGAAGCATGAAAATCACTTTAAACATGCTAATTTTAGCTCTAACACTGATGATCCACCTACAAATGTGAACTGACGTTCAAAAATAAAACATTTGAAAACGGACCATTTTCCACATTTCTGAAGCATGACGTAATGGGGGGGTGTTATCTCTTTTGACGAAAATCAGCCGTTTTTGCTCGAACATTAAATGCCTCCAAATGGTATTTAATTAACTTCCCTGGGTGAAGAAACCCTTTTTGAGAACTCAGAGGGAGTAAATTTGCCATTTTCATGCACTTTTAACCATTCCATAAATCTTGTGTTTTGGGCCCCTGGAAGCATGAAAATCACTTTAAACATGCTAATTTTAGCTCTAACACTGATGATCCACCTACAAATGTGAACTGACGTTCAAAAATAAAACATTTGAAAACGGACCATTTTCCACATTTCTGAAGCATGACGTAATGGGGGGGTGTTATCTCTTTTGTCGAAAATCAGCCGTTTTTGCTCGAACATTAAATGCCTCCAAATGGTATTTAATTAACTTCCCGAGCCCCTGGAAGCATGAAAATCACTTTAAACATGCTAATTTTAGCTCTAACACTGATGATCCACCTACAAATGTGAACTGACGTTCAAAAATAAAACATTTGAAAACGGACCATTTTCCACATTTCTGAAGCATGACGTAATGGGGGGGTGTTATCTCTTTTGTCGAAAATCAGCCGTTTTTGCTCGAACATTAAATGCCTCCAAATGGTATTTAATTAACTTCCCGGGGTGAAGAAACCCTTTTTGAGAACTCAGAGTGAGTAAATTGGCCATTTTCATGCACTTTTAACCATTCCATAAATCTTGTGTTTTGGGCCCCTGGAAGCATGAAAATCACTTTAAACATGCTAATTTTAGCTCTAACACTGATGATCCACCTACAAATGTGAACTGACGTTCAAAAATAAAACATTTGAAAACGGACCATTTTCCACATTTCTGAAGCATGACGTAATGGGGGGGTGTTATCTCTTTTGTCGAAAATCAGCCGTTTTTGCTCGAACATTAAATGCCTCCAAACGGTATTTAATTAACTTCCCGAGCCCCTGGAAGCATGAAAATCACTTTAAACATGCTAATTTTAGCTCTAACACTGATGATCCACCTACAAATGTGAACTGATGTTCAAAAATAAAACATTTGAAAACGGACCATTTTCCACATTTCTGAAGCATGACGTAATGGGGGGGTGTTATCTCTTTTGTCGAAAATCAGCCGTTTTTGCTCGAACATTAAATGCCTCCAAATGGTATTTAATTACCTTCCCGGGGTGAAGAAACCCTTTTTGAGAACTCCGAGTGAGTAAATTGGCCATTTTCATGCACTTTTAACCATTCCATAAATCTTGTGTTTTGGGCCCCTGGAAGCATGAAAATCACTTTAAACATGCTAATTTTAGCTCTAACACTGATGATCCACCTACAAATGTGAACTGACGTTCAAAAATAAAACATTTGAAAACGGACCATTTTCCACATTTCTGAAGCATGACGTAATGGGGGGTGTTATCTCTTTTGTCGAAAATCAGCCGTTTTTGCTCGAACATTAAATGCCTCCAAATGGTATTTAATTAACTTCCCGAGCCCCTGGAAGCATGAAAATCACTTTAAACATGCTAATTTTAGCTCTAACACTGATGATCCACCTACAAATGTGAACTGACGTTCAAAAATAAAACATTTGAAAACGGACCATTTTCCACATTTCTGAAGCATGACGTAATGGGGGGGTGTTATCTCTTTTGTCGAAAATCAGCCGTTTTTGCTCGAACATTAAATGCCTCCAAATGGTATTTAATTAACTTCCCGGGGTGAAGAAACCCTTTTTGAGAACTCAGAGTGAGTAAATTGGCCATTTTCATGCACTTTTAACCATTCCATAAATCTTGTGTTTTGGGCCCCTGGAAGCATGAAAATCACTTTAAACATGCTAATTTTAGCTCTAACACTGATGATCCACCTACAAATGTGAACTGACGTTCAAAAATAAAACATTTGAAAACGGACCATTTTCCACATTTCTGAAGCATGACGTAATGGGGGGGTGTTATCTCTTTTGTCGAAAATCAGCCGTTTTTGCTCGAACATTAAATGCCTCCAAATGGTATTTATTTCACTTCCCGAGCCCCTGGAAGCATGAAAATCACTTTAAACATGCTAATTTTAGCTCTAACACTGATGATCCACCTACAAATGTGAACTGACGTTCAAAAATAAAACATTTGAAAACGGACCATTTTCCACATTTCTGAAGCATGACGTAATGGGGGGGTGTTATCTCTTTTGTCGAAAATCAGCCGTTTTTGCTCGAACATTAAATGCCTCCAAATGGTATTTAATTAACTTCCCGGGGTGAAGAAACCCTTTTTGAGAACTCAGAGTGAGTAAATTGGCCATTTTCATGCACTTTTAACCATTCCATTAATCTTGTGTTTTGGGCCCCTGGAAGCATGAAAATCACTTTAAACATGCTAATTTTAGCTCTAACACTGATGATCCACCTACAAATGTGAACTGACGTTCAAAAATAAAACATTTGAAAACGGACCATTTTCCACATTTCTGAAGCATGACGTAATGGGGGGGTGTTATCTCTTTTGTCGAAAATCAGCCGTTTTTGCTCGAACATTAAATGCCTCCAAATGGTATTTAATTAACTTCCCGAGCCCCTGGAAGCATGAAAATCACTTTAAACATGCTAATTTTAGCTCTTACACTGATGATCCACCTACAAATGTGAACTGACGTTCAAAAATAAAACATTTGAAAACGGACCATTTTCCACATTTCTGAAGCATGACGTAATGGGGGGGTGTTATCTCTTTTGTCGAAAATCAGCCGTTTTTGCTCGAACATTAAATGCCTCCAAATGGTATTTATTTCACTTCCCGAGCCCCTGGAAGCATGAAAATCACTTTAAACATGCTAATTTTAGCTCTAACACTGATGATCCACCTACAAATGTGAACTGACGTTCAAAAATAAAACATTTGAAAACGGACCATTTTCCACATTTCTGAAGCATGACGTAATGGGGGGGTGTTATCTCTTTCGACGAAAATCAGCCGTTTTTGCTCGAACATTAAATGCCTCCAAATGGTATTTAATTAACTTCCCGAGCCCCTGGAAGCATGAAAATCACTTTAAACATGCTAATTTTAGCTCTAACACTGATGATCCACCTACAAATGTGAACTGACGTTCAAAAATAAAACATTTGAAAACGGACCATTTTCCACATTTCTGAAGCATGACGTAATGGGGGGGGTGTTATCTCTTTTGTCGAAAATCAGCCGTTTTTGCTCGAACATTAAATGCCTCCAAATGGTATTTAATTAACTTCCCGAGCCCCTGGAAGCATGAAAATCACTTTAAACATGCTAATTTTAGCTCAAACACTGATGATCCACCTACAAATGTGAACTGACGTTCAAAAATAAAACATTTGAAAACGGACCATTTTCCACATTTCTGAAGCATGACGTAATGGGGGGGTGTTATCTCTTTTGTTGAAAATCAGCCGTTTTTGCTCGAACATTAAATGCCTCCAAATGGTATTTAATTAACTTCCCGAGCCCCTGGAAGCATGAAAATCACTTTAAACATGCTAATTTTAGCTCTAACACTGATGATCCACCTACAAATGTGAACTGACGTTCAAAAATAAAACATTTGAAAACGGACCATTTTCCACATTTCTGAAGCATGACGTAATGGGGGGGTGTTATCTCTTTTGTCGAAAATCAGCCGTTTTTGCTCGAACATTAAATGCCTTCAAATGGTATTTAATTAACTTCCCGGGGTGAAGAAACCCTTTTTGAGAACTCAGAGTGAGTAAATTGGCCATTTTCATGCACTTTTAACCATTCCATAAATCTTGTGTTTTGGGCCCCTGGAAGCATGAAAATCACTTTAAACATGCTAATTTTAGCTCTAAACACTGATGATCCACCTACAAATGTGAACTGACGTTCAAAAATAAAACATTTGAAAACGGACCATTTTCCACATTTCTGAAGCATGACGTAATGGGGGGGTGTTATCTCTTTTGTCGAAAATCAGCCGTTTTTGCTCGAACATTAAATGCCTCCAAATGGTATTTAATTAACTTCCCGAGCCCCTGGAAGCATGAAAATCACTTTAAACATGCTAATTTTAGCTCTAACACTGATGATCCACCTACAAATGTGAACTGACGTTCAAAAATAAAACATTTGAAAACGGACCATTTTCCACATTTCTGAAGCATGACGTAATGGGGGGTGTTATCTCTTTTGTCGAAAATCAGCCGTTTTTGCTCGAACATTAAATGCCTCCAAATGGTATTTAATTAACTTCCCGAGCCCCTGGAAGCATGAAAATCACTTTAAACATGCTAATTTTAGCTCTAACACTGATGATCCACCTACAAATGTGAACTGACGTTCAAAAATAAAACATTTGAAAACGGACCATTTTCCACATTTCTGAAGCATGACGTAATGGGGGGGGGTGTTATCTCTTTTGTCGAAAATCAGCCGTTTTTGCTCGAACATTAAATGCCTCCAAATGGTATTTATTTCACTTCCCGGGGTGAAGAAACCCTTTTTGAGAACTCAGAGTGAGTAAATTGGCCATTTTCATGCACTTTTAACCATTCCATTAATCTTGTGTTTTGGGCCCCTGGAAGCATGAAAATCACTTTAAACATGCTAATTTTAGCTCTAACACTGATGATCCACCTACAAATGTGAACTGACGTTCAAAAATAAAACATTTGAAAACGGACCATTTTCCACATTTCTGAAGCATGACGTAATGGGGGGGTGTTATCTCTTTTGTCGAAAATCATCCGTTTTTGCTCGAACATTAAATGCCTCCAAATGGTATTTAATTAACTTCCCGAGCCCCTGGAAGCATGAAAATCACTTTAAACATGCTAATTTTAGCTCTAACACTGATGATCCACCTACAAATGTGAACTGACGTTCAAAAATAAAACATTTGAAAACGGACCATTTTCCACATTTCTGAAGCATGACGTAATGGGGGGGTGTTATCTCTTTTGTCGAAAATCAGCCGTTTTTGCTCGAACATTAAATGCCTCCAAATGGTATTTATTTCACTTCCTGAGCCCCTGGAAGCATGAAAATCACTTTAAACATGCTAATTTTAGCTCTAACACTGATGATCCACCTACAAATGTGAACTGACGTTCAAAAATAAAACATTTGAAAACGGACCATTTTCCACATTTCTGAAGCATGACGTAATGGGGGGGTGTTATCTCTTTTGTCGAAAATCAGCCGTTTTTGCTCGAACATTAAATGCCTCCAAATGGTATTTATTTCACTTCCCGAGCCCCTGGAAGCATGAAAATCACTTTAAACATGCTAATTTTAGCTCTAACACTGATGATCCACCTACAAATGTGAACTGACGTTCAAAAATAAAACATTTGAAAACGGACCATTTTCCACATTTCTGAAGCATGACGTAATGGGGGGGTGTTATCTCTTTTGTCGAAAATCAGCCGTTTTTGCTCGAACATTAAATGCCTCCAAATGGTATTTAATTAACTTCCCGAGCCCCTGGAAGCATGAAAATCACTTTAAACATGCTAATTTTAGCTCTAACACTGATGATCCACCTACAAATGTGAACTGACGTTCAAAAATAAAACATTTGAAAACGGACCATTTTCCACATTTCTGAAGCATGACGTAATGGGGGGGTGTTATCTCTTTTGTCGAAAATCAGCCGTTTTTGCTCGAACATTAAATGCCTCCAAATGGTATTTAATTAACTTCCCGAGCCCCTGGAAGCATGAAAATCACTTTAAACATGCTAATTTTAGCTCTAACACTGATGATCCACCTACAAATGTGAACTGACGTTCAAAAATAAAACATTTGAAAACGGACCATTTTCCACATTTCTGAAGCATGACGTAATGGGGGGGTGTTATCTCTTTTGTCGAAAATCAGCCGTTTTTGCTCGAACATTAAATGCCTCCAAATGGTATTTAATTAACTTCCCGGGGTGAAGAAACCCTTTTTGAGAACTCAGAGTGAGTAAATTGGCCATTTTCATGCACTTTTAACCATTCCATAAATCTTGTGTTTTGGGCCCCTGGAAGCATGAAAATCACTTTAAACATGCTAATTTTAGCTCTAACACTGATGATCCACCTACAAATGTGAACTGACGTTCAAAAATAAAACATTTGAAAACGGACCATTTTCCACATTTCTGAAGCATGACGTAATGGGGGGGTGTTATCTCTTTTGTCGAAAATCAGCCGTTTTTGCTCGAACATTAAATGCCTCCAAATGGTATTTATTTCACTTCCCGAGCCCCTGGAAGCATGAAAATCACTTTAAACATGCTAATTTTAGCTCTAACACTGATGATCCACCTACAAATGTGAACTGACGTTCAAAAATAAAACATTTGAAAACGGACCATTTTCCACATTTCTGAAGCATGACGTAATGGGGGGGTGTTATCTCTTTTGTCGAAAATCAGCCGTTTTTGCTCGAACATTAAATGCCTCCAAATGGTATTTAATTAACTTCCCGGGGTGAAGAAACCCTTTTTGAGAACTCAGAGTGAGTAAATTGGCCATTTTCATGCACTTTTAACCATTCCATTAATCTTGTGTTTTGGGCCCCTGGAAGCATGAAAATCACTTTAAACATGCTAATTTTAGCTCTAACACTGATGATCCACCTACAAATGTGAACTGACGTTCAAAAATAAAACATTTGAAAACGGACCATTTTCCACATTTCTGAAGCATGACGTAATGGGGGGGTGTTATCTCTTTTGTCGAAAATCAGCCGTTTTTGCTCGAACATTAAATGCCTCCAAATGGTATTTATTTCACTTCCCGAGCCCCTGGAAGCATGAAAATCACTTTAAACATGCTAATTTTAGCTCTAACACTGATGATCCACCTACAAATGTGAACTGACGTTCAAAAATAAAACATTTGAAAACGGACCATTTTCCACATTTCTGAAGCATGACGTAATGGGGGGGTGTTATCTCTTTCGTCGAAAATCAGCCGTTTTTGCTCGAACATTAAATGCCTCCAAATGGTATTTATTTCACTTCCCGGGGTGAAGAAACCCTTTTTGAGAACTCAGAGTGAGTAAATTGGCCATTTTCATGCACTTTTAACCATTCCATTAATCTTGTGTTTTGGGCCCCTGGAAGCATGAAAATCACTTTAAACATGCTAATTTTAGCTCAAACACTGATGATCCACCTACAAATGTGAACTGACGTTCAAAAATAAAACATTTGAAAACGGACCATTTTCCACATTTCTGAAGCATGACGTAATGGGGGGGTGTTATCTCTTTTGTTGAAAATCAGCCGTTTTTGCTCGAACATTAAATCCCTCCAAATGGTATTTAATTAACTTCCCGAGCCCCTGGAAGCATGAAAATCACTTTAAACATGCTAATTTTAGCTCTAACACTGATGATCCACCTACAAATGTGAACTGACGTTCAAAAATAAAACATTTGAAAACGGACCATTTTCCACATTTCTGAAGCATGACGTAATGGGGGGGTGTTATCTCTTTTGTCGAAAATCAGCCGTTTTTGCTCGAACATTAAATGCCTCCAAATGGTATTTAATTAACTTCCCTGGGTGAAGAAACCCTTTTTGAGAACTCAGAGGGAGTAAATTTGCCATTTTCATGCACTTTTAACCATTCCATAAATCTTGTGTTTTGGGCCCCTGGAAGCATGAAAATCACTTTAAACATGCTAATTTTAGCTCTAACACTGATGATCCACCTACAAATGTGAACTGACGTTCAAAAATAAAACATTTGAAAACGGACCATTTTCCACATTTCTGAAGCATGACGTAATGGGGGGGTGTTATCTCTTTTGTCGAAAATCAGCCGTTTTTGCTCGAACATTAAATGCCTCCAAATGGTATTTAATTAACTTCCCGAGCCCCTGGAAGCATGAAAATCACTTTAAACATGCTAATTTTAGCTCTAACACTGATGATCCACCTACAAATGTGAACTGACGTTCAAAAATAAAACATTTGAAAACGGACCATTTTCCACATTTCTGAAGCATGACGTAATGGGGGGGTGTTATCTCTTTTGTCGAAAATCAGCCGTTTTTGCTCGAACATTAAATGCCTCCAAATGGTATTTAATTAACTTCCCGGGGTGAAGAAACCCTTTTTGAGAACTCAGAGTGAGTAAATTGGCCATTTTCATGCACTTTTAACCATTCCATAAATCTTGTGTTTTGGGCCCCTGGAAGCATGAAAATCACTTTAAACATGCTAATTTTAGCTCTAACACTGATGATCCACCTACAAATGTGAACTGACGTTCAAAAATAAAACATTTGAAAACGGACCATTTTCCACATTTCTGAAGCATGACGTAATGGGGGGGTGTTATCTCTTTTGTCGAAAATCAGCCGTTTTTGCTCGAACATTAAATGCCTCCAAACGGTATTTAATTAACTTCCCGAGCCCCTGGAAGCATGAAAATCACTTTAAACATGCTAATTTTAGCTCTAACACTGATGATCCACCTACAAATGTGAACTGATGTTCAAAAATAAAACATTTGAAAACGGACCATTTTCCACATTTCTGAAGCATGACGTAATGGGGGGGTGTTATCTCTTTTGTCGAAAATCAGCCGTTTTTGCTCGAACATTAAATGCCTCCAAATGGTATTTAATTACCTTCCCGGGGTGAAGAAACCCTTTTTGAGAACTCCGAGTGAGTAAATTGGCCATTTTCATGCACTTTTAACCATTCCATAAATCTTGTGTTTTGGGCCCCTGGAAGCATGAAAATCACTTTAAACATGCTAATTTTAGCTCTAACACTGATGATCCACCTACAAATGTGAACTGACGTTCAAAAATAAAACATTTGAAAACGGACCATTTTCCACATTTCTGAAGCATGACGTAATGGGGGGTGTTATCTCTTTTGTCGAAAATCAGCCGTTTTTGCTCGAACATTAAATGCCTCCAAATGGTATTTAATTAACTTCCCGAGCCCCTGGAAGCATGAAAATCACTTTAAACATGCTAATTTTAGCTCTAACACTGATGATCCACCTACAAATGTGAACTGACGTTCAAAAATAAAACATTTGAAAACGGACCATTTTCCACATTTCTGAAGCATGACGTAATGGGGGGGTGTTATCTCTTTTGTCGAAAATCAGCCGTTTTTGCTCGAACATTAAATGCCTCCAAATGGTATTTAATTAACTTCCCGGGGTGAAGAAACCCTTTTTGAGAACTCAGAGTGAGTAAATTGGCCATTTTCATGCACTTTTAACCATTCCATAAATCTTGTGTTTTGGGCCCCTGGAAGCATGAAAATCACTTTAAACATGCTAATTTTAGCTCTAACACTGATGATCCACCTACAAATGTGAACTGACGTTCAAAAATAAAACATTTGAAAACGGACCATTTTCCACATTTCTGAAGCATGACGTAATGGGGGGGTGTTATCTCTTTTGTCGAAAATCAGCCGTTTTTGCTCGAACATTAAATGCCTCCAAATGGTATTTATTTCACTTCCCGAGCCCCTGGAAGCATGAAAATCACTTTAAACATGCTAATTTTAGCTCTAACACTGATGATCCACCTACAAATGTGAACTGACGTTCAAAAATAAAACATTTGAAAACGGACCATTTTCCACATTTCTGAAGCATGACGTAATGGGGGGGTGTTATCTCTTTTGTCGAAAATCAGCCGTTTTTGCTCGAACATTAAATGCCTCCAAATGGTATTTAATTAACTTCCCGGGGTGAAGAAACCCTTTTTGAGAACTCAGAGTGAGTAAATTGGCCATTTTCATGCACTTTTAACCATTCCATTAATCTTGTGTTTTGGGCCCCTGGAAGCATGAAAATCACTTTAAACATGCTAATTTTAGCTCTAACACTGATGATCCACCTACAAATGTGAACTGACGTTCAAAAATAAAACATTTGAAAACGGACCATTTTCCACATTTCTGAAGCATGACGTAATGGGGGGGTGTTATCTCTTTTGTCGAAAATCAGCCGTTTTTGCTCGAACATTAAATGCCTCCAAATGGTATTTAATTAACTTCCCGAGCCCCTGGAAGCATGAAAATCACTTTAAACATGCTAATTTTAGCTCTTACACTGATGATCCACCTACAAATGTGAACTGACGTTCAAAAATAAAACATTTGAAAACGGACCATTTTCCACATTTCTGAAGCATGACGTAATGGGGGGGTGTTATCTCTTTTGTCGAAAATCAGCCGTTTTTGCTCGAACATTAAATGCCTCCAAATGGTATTTATTTCACTTCCCGAGCCCCTGGAAGCATGAAAATCACTTTAAACATGCTAATTTTAGCTCTAACACTGATGATCCACCTACAAATGTGAACTGACGTTCAAAAATAAAACATTTGAAAACGGACCATTTTCCACATTTCTGAAGCATGACGTAATGGGGGGGTGTTATCTCTTTCGACGAAAATCAGCCGTTTTTGCTCGAACATTAAATGCCTCCAAATGGTATTTAATTAACTTCCCGAGCCCCTGGAAGCATGAAAATCACTTTAAACATGCTAATTTTAGCTCTAACACTGATGATCCACCTACAAATGTGAACTGACGTTCAAAAATAAAACATTTGAAAACGGACCATTTTCCACATTTCTGAAGCATGACGTAATGGGGGGGTGTTATCTCTTTTGTCGAAAATCAGCCGTTTTTGCTCGAACATTAAATGCCTCCAAATGGTATTTAATTAACTTCCCGAGCCCCTGGAAGCATGAAAATCACTTTAAACATGCTAATTTTAGCTCAAACACTGATGATCCACCTACAAATGTGAACTGACGTTCAAAAATAAAACATTTGAAAACGGACCATTTTCCACATTTCTGAAGCATGACGTAATGGGGGGGTGTTATCTCTTTTGTTGAAAATCAGCCGTTTTTGCTCGAACATTAAATGCCTCCAAATGGTATTTAATTAACTTCCCGAGCCCCTGGAAGCATGAAAATCACTTTAAACATGCTAATTTTAGCTCTAACACTGATGATCCACCTACAAATGTGAACTGACGTTCAAAAATAAAACATTTGAAAACGGACCATTTTCCACATTTCTGAAGCATGACGTAATGGGGGGGTGTTATCTCTTTTGTCGAAAATCAGCCGTTTTTGCTCGAACATTAAATGCCTTCAAATGGTATTTAATTAACTTCCCGGGGTGAAGAAACCCTTTTTGAGAACTCAGAGTGAGTAAATTGGCCATTTTCATGCACTTTTAACCATTCCATAAATCTTGTGTTTTGGGCCCCTGGAAGCATGAAAATCACTTTAAACATGCTAATTTTAGCTCTAACACTGATGATCCACCTACAAATGTGAACTGACGTTCAAAAATAAAACATTTGAAAACGGACCATTTTCCACATTTCTGAAGCATGACGTAATGGGGGGGTGTTATCTCTTTTGTCGAAAATCAGCCGTTTTTGCTCGAACATTAAATGCCTCCAAATGGTATTTAATTAACTTCCCGAGCCCCTGGAAGCATGAAAATCACTTTAAACATGCTAATTTTAGCTCTAACACTGATGATCCACCTACAAATGTGAACTGACGTTCAAAAATAAAACATTTGAAAACGGACCATTTTCCACATTTCTGAAGCATGACGTAATGGGGGGGTGTTATCTCTTTTGTCGAAAATCAGCCGTTTTTGCTCGAACATTAAATGCCTCCAAATGGTATTTAATTAACTTCCCGAGCCCCTGGAAGCATGAAAATCACTTTAAACATGCTAATTTTAGCTCTAACACTGATGATCCACCTACAAATGTGAACTGACGTTCAAAAATAAAACATTTGAAAACGGACCATTTTCCACATTTCTGAAGCATGACGTAATGGGGGGGGGTGTTATCTCTTTTGTCGAAAATCAGCCGTTTTTGCTCGAACATTAAATGCCTCCAAATGGTATTTATTTCACTTCCCGGGGTGAAGAAACCCTTTTTGAGAACTCAGAGTGAGTAAATTGGCCATTTTCATGCACTTTTAACCATTCCATTAATCTTGTGTTTTGGGCCCCTGGAAGCATGAAAATCACTTTAAACATGCTAATTTTAGCTCTAACACTGATGATCCACCTACAAATGTGAACTGACGTTCAAAAATAAAACATTTGAAAACGGACCATTTTCCACATTTCTGAAGCATGACGTAATGGGGGGGTGTTATCTCTTTTGTCGAAAATCATCCGTTTTTGCTCGAACATTAAATGCCTCCAAATGGTATTTAATTAACTTCCCGAGCCCCTGGAAGCATGAAAATCACTTTAAACATGCTAATTTTAGCTCTAACACTGATGATCCACCTACAAATGTGAACTGACGTTCAAAAATAAAACATTTGAAAACGGACCATTTTCCACATTTCTGAAGCATGACGTAATGGGGGGGTGTTATCTCTTTTGTCGAAAATCAGCCGTTTTTGCTCGAACATTAAATGCCTCCAAATGGTATTTATTTCACTTCCTGAGCCCCTGGAAGCATGAAAATCACTTTAAACATGCTAATTTTAGCTCTAACACTGATGATCCACCTACAAATGTGAACTGACGTTCAAAAATAAAACATTTGAAAACGGACCATTTTCCACATTTCTGAAGCATGACGTAATGGGGGGGTGTTATCTCTTTTGTCGAAAATCAGCCGTTTTTGCTCGAACATTAAATGCCTCCAAATGGTATTTATTTCACTTCCCGAGCCCCTGGAAGCATGAAAATCACTTTAAACATGCTAATTTTAGCTCTAACACTGATGATCCACCTACAAATGTGAACTGACGTTCAAAAATAAAACATTTGAAAACGGACCATTTTCCACATTTCTGAAGCATGACGTAATGGGGGGGTGTTATCTCTTTTGTCGAAAATCAGCCGTTTTTGCTCGAACATTAAATGCCTCCAAATGGTATTTAATTAACTTCCCGAGCCCCTGGAAGCATGAAAATCACTTTAAACATGCTAATTTTAGCTCTAACACTGATGATCCACCTACAAATGTGAACTGACGTTCAAAAATAAAACATTTGAAAACGGACCATTTTCCACATTTCTGAAGCATGACGTAATGGGGGGGTGTTATCTCTTTTGTCGAAAATCAGCCGTTTTTGCTCGAACATTAAATGCCTCCAAATGGTATTTAATTAACTTCCCGAGCCCCTGGAAGCATGAAAATCACTTTAAACATGCTAATTTTAGCTCTAACACTGATGATCCACCTACAAATGTGAACTGACGTTCAAAAATAAAACATTTGAAAACGGACCATTTTCCACATTTCTGAAGCATGACGTAATGGGGGGGTGTTATCTCTTTTGTCGAAAATCAGCCGTTTTTGCTCGAACATTAAATGCCTCCAAATGGTATTTAATTAACTTCCCGGGGTGAAGAAACCCTTTTTGAGAACTCAGAGTGAGTAAATTGGCCATTTTCATGCACTTTTAACCATTCCATAAATCTTGTGTTTTGGGCCCCTGGAAGCATGAAAATCACTTTAAACATGCTAATTTTAGCTCTAACACTGATGATCCACCTACAAATGTGAACTGACGTTCAAAAATAAAACATTTGAAAACGGACCATTTTCCACATTTCTGAAGCATGACGTAATGGGGGGGTGTTATCTCTTTTGTCGAAAATCAGCCGTTTTTGCTCGAACATTAAATGCCTCCAAATGGTATTTATTTCACTTCCCGAGCCCCTGGAAGCATGAAAATCACTTTAAACATGCTAATTTTAGCTCTAACACTGATGATCCACCTACAAATGTGAACTGACGTTCAAAAATAAAACATTTGAAAACGGACCATTTTCCACATTTCTGAAGCATGACGTAATGGGGGGGTGTTATCTCTTTTGTCGAAAATCAGCCGTTTTTGCTCGAACATTAAATGCCTCCAAATGGTATTTAATTAACTTCCCGGGGTGAAGAAACCCTTTTTGAGAACTCAGAGTGAGTAAATTGGCCATTTTCATGCACTTTTAACCATTCCATTAATCTTGTGTTTTGGGCCCCTGGAAGCATGAAAATCACTTTAAACATGCTAATTTTAGCTCTAACACTGATGATCCACCTACAAATGTGAACTGACGTTCAAAAATAAAACATTTGAAAACGGACCATTTTCCACATTTCTGAAGCATGACGTAATGGGGGGGTGTTATCTCTTTTGTCGAAAATCAGCCGTTTTTGCTCGAACATTAAATGCCTCCAAATGGTATTTATTTCACTTCCCGAGCCCCTGGAAGCATGAAAATCACTTTAAACATGCTAATTTTAGCTCTAACACTGATGATCCACCTACAAATGTGAACTGACGTTCAAAAATAAAACATTTGAAAACGGACCATTTTCCACATTTCTGAAGCATGACGTAATGGGGGGGTGTTATCTCTTTCGTCGAAAATCAGCCGTTTTTGCTCGAACATTAAATGCCTCCAAATGGTATTTATTTCACTTCCCGGGGTGAAGAAACCCTTTTTGAGAACTCAGAGTGAGTAAATTGGCCATTTTCATGCACTTTTAACCATTCCATTAATCTTGTGTTTTGGGCCCCTGGAAGCATGAAAATCACTTTAAACATGCTAATTTTAGCTCAAACACTGATGATCCACCTACAAATGTGAACTGACGTTCAAAAATAAAACATTTGAAAACGGACCATTTTCCACATTTCTGAAGCATGACGTAATGGGGGGGTGTTATCTCTTTTGTTGAAAATCAGCCGTTTTTGCTCGAACATTAAATCCCTCCAAATGGTATTTAATTAACTTCCCGAGCCCCTGGAAGCATGAAAATCACTTTAAACATGCTAATTTTAGCTCTAACACTGATGATCCACCTACAAATGTGAACTGACGTTCAAAAATAAAACATTTGAAAACGGACCATTTTCCACATTTCTGAAGCATGACGTAATGGGGGGGTGTTATCTCTTTTGTCGAAAATCAGCCGTTTTTGCTCGAACATTAAATGCCTCCAAATGGTATTTAATTAACTTCCCGAGCCCCTGGAAGCATGAAAATCACTTTAAACATGCTAATTTTAGCTCTAACACTGATGATCCACCTACAAATGTGAACTGACGTTCAAAAATAAAACATTTGAAAACGGACCATTTTCCACATTTCTGAAGCATGACGTAATGGGGGGGGTGTTATCTCTTTTGTCGAAAATCAGCCGTTTTTGGTCGAACATTAAATGCCTCCAAATGGTATTTAATTAACTTCCCGGGGTGAAGAAACCCTTTTTGAGAACTCAGAGTGAGTAAATTGGCCATTTTCATGCACTTTTAACCATTCCATAAATCTTGTGTTTTGGGCCCCTGGAAGCATGAAAATCACTTTAAACATGCTAATTTTAGCTCTAACACTGATGATCCACCTACAAATGTGAACTGACGTTCAAAAATAAAACATTTGAAAACGGACCATTTTCCACATTTCTGAAGCATGACGTAATGGGGGGGTGTTATCTCTTTTGTTGAAAATCAGCCGTTTTTGCTCGAACATTAAATGCCTCCAAATGGTATTTAATTAACTTCCCGAGCCCCTGGAAGCATGAAAATCACTTTAAACATGCTAATTTTAGCTCTAACACTGATGATCCACCTACAAATGTGAACTGACGTTCAAAAATAAAACATTTGAAAACGGACCATTTTCCACATTTCTGAAGCATGACGTAATGGGGGGGTGTTATCTCTTTGGTCGAAAATCAGCCGTTTTTGCTCGAACATTAAATGCCTCCAAATGGTATTTAATTAACTTCCCGGGGTGAAGAAACCCTTTTTGAGAACTCAGAGTGAGTAAATTGGCCATTTTCATGCACTTTTAACCATTCCATAAATCTTGTGTTTTGGGCCCCTGGAAGCATGAAAATCACTTTAAACATGCTAATTTTAGCTCTAACACTGATGATCCACCTACAAATGTGAACTGACGTTCAAAAATAAAACATTTGAAAACGGACCATTTTCCACATTTCTGAAGCATGACGTAATGGGGGGGTGTTATCTCTTTTGTCGAAAATCAGCCGTTTTTGCTCGAACATTAAATGCCTCCAAATGGTATTTAATTAACTTCCCGAGCCCCTGGAAGCATGAAAATCACTTTAAACATGCTAATTTTAGCTCTAACACTGATGATCCACCTACAAATGTGAACTGACGTTCAAAAATAAAACATTTGAAAACGGACCATTTTCCACATTTCTGAAGCATGACGTAATGGGGGGGTGTTATCTCTTTTGTCGAAAATCAGCCGTTTTTGCTCGAACATTAAATGCCTCCAAATGGTATTTAATTAACTTCCCGAGCCCCTGGAAGCATGAAAATCACTTTAAACATGCTAATTTTAGCTCTAACACTGATGATCCACCTACAAATGTGAACTGACGTTCAAAAATAAAACATTTGAAAACGGACCATTTTCCACATTTCTGAAGCATGACGTAATGGGGGGGGGTGTTATCTCTTTTGTCGAAAATCAGCCGTTTTTGCTCGAACATTAAATGCCTCCAAATGGTATTTATTTCACTTCCCGGGGTGAAGAAACCCTTTTTGAGAACTCAGAGTGAGTAAATTGGCCATTTTCATGCACTTTTAACCATTCCATTAATCTTGTGTTTTGGGCCCCTGGAAGCATGAAAATCACTTTAAACATGCTAATTTTAGCTCTAACACTGATGATCCACCTACAAATGTGAACTGACGTTCAAAAATAAAACATTTGAAAACGGACCATTTTCCACATTTCTGAAGCATGACGTAATGGGGGGGTGTTATCTCTTTTGTCGAAAATCATCCGTTTTTGCTCGAACATTAAATGCCTCCAAATGGTATTTAATTAACTTCCCGAGCCCCTGGAAGCATGAAAATCACTTTAAACATGCTAATTTTAGCTCTAACACTGATGATCCACCTACAAATGTGAACTGACGTTCAAAAATAAAACATTTGAAAACGGACCATTTTCCACATTTCTGAAGCATGACGTAATGGGGGGGTGTTATCTCTTTTGTCGAAAATCAGCCGTTTTTGCTCGAACATTAAATGCCTCCAAATGGTATTTATTTCACTTCCCGAGCCCCTGGAAGCATGAAAATCACTTTAAACATGCTAATTTTAGCTCTAACACTGATGATCCACCTACAAATGTGAACTGACGTTCAAAAATAAAACATTTGAAAACGGACCATTTTCCACATTTCTGAAGCATGACGTAATGGGGGGGTGTTATCTCTTTCGTCGAAAATCAGCCGTTTTTGCTCGAACATTAAATGCCTCCAAATGGTATTTATTTCACTTCCCGGGGTGAAGAAACCCTTTTTGAGAACTCAGAGTGAGTAAATTGGCCATTTTCATGCACTTTTAACCATTCCATTAATCTTGTGTTTTGGGCCCCTGGAAGCATGAAAATCACTTTAAACATGCTAATTTTAGCTCAAACACTGATGATCCACCTACAAATGTGAACTGACGTTCAAAAATAAAACATTTGAAAACGGACCATTTTCCACATTTCTGAAGCATGACGTAATGGGGGGGTGTTATCTCTTTTGTTGAAAATCAGCCGTTTTTGCTCGAACATTAAATCCCTCCAAATGGTATTTAATTAACTTCCCGAGCCCCTGGAAGCATGAAAATCACTTTAAACATGCTAATTTTAGCTCTAACACTGATGATCCACCTACAAATGTGAACTGACGTTCAAAAATAAAACATTTGAAAACGGACCATTTTCCACATTTCTGAAGCATGACGTAATGGGGGGGTGTTATCTCTTTTGTCGAAAATCAGCCGTTTTTGCTCGAACATTAAATGCCTCCAAATGGTATTTAATTAACTTCCCGAGCCCCTGGAAGCATGAAAATCACTTTAAACATGCTAATTTTAGCTCTAACACTGATGATCCACCTACAAATGTGAACTGACGTTCAAAAATAAAACATTTGAAAACGGACCATTTTCCACATTTCTGAAGCATGACGTAATGGGGGGGGTGTTATCTCTTTTGTCGAAAATCAGCCGTTTTTGGTCGAACATTAAATGCCTCCAAATGGTATTTAATTAACTTCCCGGGGTGAAGAAACCCTTTTTGAGAACTCAGAGTGAGTAAATTGGCCATTTTCATGCACTTTTAACCATTCCATAAATCTTGTGTTTTGGGCCCCTGGAAGCATGAAAATCACTTTAAACATGCTAATTTTAGCTCTAACACTGATGATCCACCTACAAATGTGAACTGACGTTCAAAAATAAAACATTTGAAAACGGACCATTTTCCACATTTCTGAAGCATGACGTAATGGGGGGGTGTTATCTCTTTTGTTGAAAATCAGCCGTTTTTGCTCGAACATTAAATGCCTCCAAATGGTATTTAATTAACTTCCCGAGCCCCTGGAAGCATGAAAATCACTTTAAACATGCTAATTTTAGCTCTAACACTGATGATCCACCTACAAATGTGAACTGACGTTCAAAAATAAAACATTTGAAAACGGACCATTTTCCACATTTCTGAAGCATGACGTAATGGGGGGGTGTTATCTCTTTTGTCGAAAATCAGCCGTTTTTGCTCGAACATTAAATGCCTCCAAATGGTATTTAATTAACTTCCCGGGGTGAAGAAACCCTTTTTGAGAACTCAGAGTGAGTAAATTGGCCATTTTCATGCACTTTTAACCATTCCATAAATCTTGTGTTTTGGGCCCCTGGAAGCATGAAAATCACTTTAAACATGCTAATTTTAGCTCTAACACTGATGATCCACCTACAAATGTGAACTGACGTTCAAAAATAAAACATTTGAAAACGGACCATTTTCCACATTTCTGAAGCATGACGTAATGGGGGGGTGTTATCTCTTTTGTCGAAAATCAGCCGTTTTTGCTCGAACATTAAATGCCTCCAAATGGTATTTAATTAACTTCCCGAGCCCCTGGAAGCATGAAAATCACTTTAAACATGCTAATTTTAGCTCTAACACTGATGATCCACCTACAAATGTGAACTGACGTTCAAAAATAAAACATTTGAAAACGGACCATTTTCCACATTTCTGAAGCATGACGTAATGGGGGGGTGTTATCTCTTTTGTCGAAAATCAGCCGTTTTTGCTCGAACATTAAATGCCTCCAAATGGTATTTAATTAACTTCCCGAGCCCCTGGAAGCATGAAAATCACTTTAAACATGCTAATTTTAGCTCTAACACTGATGATCCACCTACAAATGTGAACTGACGTTCAAAAATAAAACATTTGAAAACGGACCATTTTCCACATTTCTGAAGCATGACGTAATGGGGGGGGGTGTTATCTCTTTTGTCGAAAATCAGCCGTTTTTGCTCGAACATTAAATGCCTCCAAATGGTATTTATTTCACTTCCCGGGGTGAAGAAACCCTTTTTGAGAACTCAGAGTGAGTAAATTGGCCATTTTCATGCACTTTTAACCATTCCATTAATCTTGTGTTTTGGGCCCCTGGAAGCATGAAAATCACTTTAAACATGCTAATTTTAGCTCTAACACTGATGATCCACCTACAAATGTGAACTGACGTTCAAAAATAAAACATTTGAAAACGGACCATTTTCCACATTTCTGAAGCATGACGTAATGGGGGGGTGTTATCTCTTTTGTCGAAAATCATCCGTTTTTGCTCGAACATTAAATGCCTCCAAATGGTATTTAATTAACTTCCCGAGCCCCTGGAAGCATGAAAATCACTTTAAACATGCTAATTTTAGCTCTAACACTGATGATCCACCTACAAATGTGAACTGACGTTCAAAAATAAAACATTTGAAAACGGACCATTTTCCACATTTCTGAAGCATGACGTAATGGGGGGGTGTTATCTCTTTTGTCGAAAATCAGCCGTTTTTGCTCGAACATTAAATGCCTCCAAATGGTATTTATTTCACTTCCTGAGCCCCTGGAAGCATGAAAATCACTTTAAACATGCTAATTTTAGCTCTAACACTGATGATCCACCTACAAATGTGAACTGACGTTCAAAAATAAAACATTTGAAAACGGACCATTTTCCACATTTCTGAAGCATGACGTAATGGGGGGGTGTTATCTCTTTTGTCGAAAATCAGCCGTTTTTGCTCGAACATTAAATGCCTCCAAATGGTATTTATTTCACTTCCCGAGCCCCTGGAAGCATGAAAATCACTTTAAACATGCTAATTTTAGCTCTAACACTGATGATCCACCTACAAATGTGAACTGACGTTCAAAAATAAAACATTTGAAAACGGACCATTTTCCACATTTCTGAAGCATGACGTAATGGGGGGGTGTTATCTCTTTTGTCGAAAATCAGCCGTTTTTGCTCGAACATTAAATGCCTCCAAATGGTATTTAATTAACTTCCCGAGCCCCTGGAAGCATGAAAATCACTTTAAACATGCTAATTTTAGCTCTAACACTGATGATCCACCTACAAATGTGAACTGACGTTCAAAAATAAAACATTTGAAAACGGACCATTTTCCACATTTCTGAAGCATGACGTAATGGGGGGGTGTTATCTCTTTTGTCGAAAATCAGCCGTTTTTGCTCGAACATTAAATGCCTCCAAATGGTATTTAATTAACTTCCCGAGCCCCTGGAAGCATGAAAATCACTTTAAACATGCTAATTTTAGCTCTAACACTGATGATCCACCTACAAATGTGAACTGACGTTCAAAAATAAAACATTTGAAAACGGACCATTTTCCACATTTCTGAAGCATGACGTAATGGGGGGGGGTGTTATCTCTTTTGTCGAAAATCAGCCGTTTTTGCTCGAACATTAAATGCCTCCAAATGGTATTTAATTAACTTCCCGGGGTGAAGAAACCCTTTTTGAGAACTCAGAGTGAGTAAATTGGCCATTTTCATGCACTTTTAACCATTCCATAAATCTTGTGTTTTGGGCCCCTGGAAGCATGAAAATCACTTTAAACATGCTAATTTTAGCTCTAACACTGATGATCCACCTACAAATGTGAACTGACGTTCAAAAATAAAACATTTGAAAACGGACCATTTTCCACATTTCTGAAGCATGACGTAATGGGGGGTGTTATCTCTTTTGTCGAAAATCAGCCGTTTTTGCTCGAACATTAAATGCCTCCAAATGGTATTTAATTAACTTCCCGAGCCCCTGGAAGCATGAAAATCACTTTAAACATGCTAATTTTAGCTCTAACACTGATGATCCACCTACAAATGTGAACTGACGTTCAAAAATAAAACATTTGAAAACGGACCATTTTCCACATTTCTGAAGCATGACGTAATGGGGGGGTGTTATCTCTTTTGTCGAAAATCAGCCGTTTTTGCTCGAACATTAAATGCCTCCAAATGGTATTTAATTAACTTCCCGGGGTGAAGAAACCCTTTTTGAGAACTCAGAGTGAGTAAATTGGCCATTTTCATGCACTTTTAACCATTCCATAAATCTTGTGTTTTGGGCCCCTGGAAGCATGAAAATCACTTTAAACATGCTAATTTTAGCTCTAACACTGATGATCCACCTACAAATGTGAACTGACGTTCAAAAATAAAACATTTGAAAACGGACCATTTTCCACATTTCTGAAGCATGACGTAATGGGGGGGTGTTATCTCTTTTGTCGAAAATCAGCCGTTTTTGCTCGAACATTAAATGCCTCCAAATGGTATTTATTTCACTTCCCGAGCCCCTGGAAGCATGAAAATCACTTTAAACATGCTAATTTTAGCTCTAACACTGATGATCCACCTACAAATGTGAACTGACGTTCAAAAATAAAACATTTGAAAACGGACCATTTTCCACATTTCTGAAGCATGACGTAATGGGGGGGTGTTATCTCTTTTGTCGAAAATCAGCCGTTTTTGCTCGAACATTAAATGCCTCCAAATGGTATTTAATTAACTTCCCGGGGTGAAGAAACCCTTTTTGAGAACTCAGAGTGAGTAAATTGGCCATTTTCATGCACTTTTAACCATTCCATTAATCTTGTGTTTTGGGCCCCTGGAAGCATGAAAATCACTTTAAACATGCTAATTTTAGCTCTAACACTGATGATCCACCTACAAATGTGAACTGACGTTCAAAAATAAAACATTTGAAAACGGACCATTTTCCACATTTCTGAAGCATGACGTAATGGGGGGGTGTTATCTCTTTTGTCGAAAATCAGCCGTTTTTGCTCGAACATTAAATGCCTCCAAATGGTATTTAATTAACTTCCCGAGCCCCTGGAAGCATGAAAATCACTTTAAACATGCTAATTTTAGCTCTTACACTGATGATCCACCTACAAATGTGAACTGACGTTCAAAAATAAAACATTTGAAAACGGACCATTTTCCACATTTCTGAAGCATGACGTAATGGGGGGGTGTTATCTCTTTTGTCGAAAATCAGCCGTTTTTGCTCGAACATTAAATGCCTCCAAATGGTATTTATTTCACTTCCCGAGCCCCTGGAAGCATGAAAATCACTTTAAACATGCTAATTTTAGCTCTAACACTGATGATCCACCTACAAATGTGAACTGACGTTCAAAAATAAAACATTTGAAAACGGACCATTTTCCACATTTCTGAAGCATGACGTAATGGGGGGGTGTTATCTCTTTCGTCGAAAATCAGCCGTTTTTGCTCGAACATTAAATGCCTCCAAATGGTATTTAATTAACTTCCCGAGCCCCTGGAAGCATGAAAATCACTTTAAACATGCTAATTTTAGCTCTAACACGGATGATCCACCTACAAATGTGAACTGACGTTCAAAAATAAAACATTTGAAAACGGACCATTTTCCACATTTCTGAAGCATGACGTAATGGGGGGGGTGTTATCTCTTTTGTCGAAAATCAGCCGTTTTTGCTCGAACATTAAATGCCTCCAAATGGTATTTAATTAACTTCCCGAGCCCCTGGAAGCATGAAAATCACTTTAAACATGCTAATTTTAGCTCAAACACTGATGATCCACCTACAAATGTGAACTGACGTTCAAAAATAAAACATTTGAAAACGGACCATTTTCCACATTTCTGAAGCATGACGTAATGGGGGGGTGTTATCTCTTTTGTTGAAAATCAGCCGTTTTTGCTCGAACATTAAATGCCTCCAAATGGTATTTAATTAACTTCCCGAGCCCCTGGAAGCATGAAAATCACTTTAAACATGCTAATTTTAGCTCTAACACTGATGATCCACCTACAAATGTGAACTGACGTTCAAAAATAAAACATTTGAAAACGGACCATTTTCCACATTTCTGAAGCATGACGTAATGGGGGGGTGTTATCTCTTTTGTCGAAAATCAGCCGTTTTTGCTCGAACATTAAATGCCTTCAAATGGTATTTAATTAACTTCCCGGGGTGAAGAAACCCTTTTTGAGAACTCAGAGTGAGTAAATTGGCCATTTTCATGCACTTTTAACCATTCCATAAATCTTGTGTTTTGGGCCCCTGGAAGCATGAAAATCACTTTAAACATGCTAATTTTAGCTCTAACACTGATGATCCACCTACAAATGTGAACTGACGTTCAAAAATAAAACATTTGAAAACGGACCATTTTCCACATTTCTGAAGCATGACGTAAGGGGGGGGTGTTATCTCTTTTGTCGAAAATCAGCCGTTTTTGCTCGAACATTAAATGCCTCCAAATGGTATTTAATTAACTTCCCGAGCCCCTGGAAGCATGAAAATCACTTTAAACATGCTAATTTTAGCTCTAACACTGATGATCCACCTACAAATGTGAACTGACGTTCAAAAATAAAACATTTGAAAACGGACCATTTTCCACATTTCTGAAGCATGACGTAATGGGGGGGTGTTATCTCTTTTGTCGAAAATCAGCCGTTTTTGCTCGAACATTAAATGCCTCCAAATGGTATTTAATTAACTTCCCGAGCCCCTGGAAGCATGAAAATCACTTTAAACATGCTAATTTTAGCTCTAACACTGATGATCCACCTACAAATGTGAACTGACGTTCAAAAATAAAACATTTGAAAACGGACCATTTTCCACATTTCTGAAGCATGACGTAATGGGGGGGGGTGTTATCTCTTTTGTCGAAAATCAGCCGTTTTTGCTCGAACATTAAATGCCTCCAAATGGTATTTATTTCACTTCCCGGGGTGAAGAAACCCTTTTTGAGAACTCAGAGTGAGTAAATTGGCCATTTTCATGCACTTTTAACCATTCCATTAATCTTGTGTTTTGGGCCCCTGGAAGCATGAAAATCACTTTAAACATGCTAATTTTAGCTCTAACACTGATGATCCACCTACAAATGTGAACTGACGTTCAAAAATAAAACATTTGAAAACGGACCATTTTCCACATTTCTGAAGCATGACGTAATGGGGGGGTGTTATCTCTTTTGTCGAAAATCATCCGTTTTTGCTCGAACATTAAATGCCTCCAAATGGTATTTAATTAACTTCCCGAGCCCCTGGAAGCATGAAAATCACTTTAAACATGCTAATTTTAGCTCTAACACTGATGATCCACCTACAAATGTGAACTGACGTTCAAAAATAAACATTTGAAAACGGACCATTTTCCACATTTCTGAAGCATGACGTAATGGGGGGGTGTTATCTCTTTTGTCGAAAATCAGCCGTTTTTGCTCGAACATTAAATGCCTCCAAATGGTATTTATTTCACTTCCTGAGCCCCTGGAAGCATGAAAATCACTTTAAACATGCTAATTTTAGCTCTAACACTGATGATCCACCTACAAATGTGAACTGACGTTCAAAAATAAAACATTTGAAAACGGACCATTTTCCACATTTCTGAAGCATGACGTAATGGGGGGGTGTTATCTCTTTTGTCGAAAATCAGCCGTTTTTGCTCGAACATTAAATGCCTCCAAATGGTATTTATTTCACTTCCCGAGCCCCTGGAAGCATGAAAATCACTTTAAACATGCTAATTTTAGCTCTAACACTGATGATCCACCTACAAATGTGAACTGACGTTCAAAAATAAAACATTTGAAAACGGACCATTTTCCACATTTCTGAAGCATGACGTAATGGGGGGGTGTTATCTCTTTTGTCGAAAATCAGCCGTTTTTGCTCGAACATTAAATGCCTCCAAATGGTATTTAATTAACTTCCCGAGCCCCTGGAAGCATGAAAATCACTTTAAACATGCTAATTTTAGCTCTAACACTGATGATCCACCTACAAATGTGAACTGACGTTCAAAAATAAAACATTTGAAAACGGACCATTTTCCACATTTCTGAAGCATGACGTAATGGGGGGTGTTATCTCTTTTGTCGAAAATCAGCCGTTTTTGCTCGAACATTAAATGCCTCCAAATGGTATTTAATTAACTTCCCGAGCCCCTGGAAGCATGAAAATCACTTTAAACATGCTAATTTTAGCTCTAACACTGATGATCCACCTACAAATGTGAACTGACGTTCAAAAATAAAACATTTGAAAACGGACCATTTTCCACATTTCTGAAGCATGACGTAATGGGGGGGTGTTATCTCTTTTGTCGAAAATCAGCCGTTTTTGCTCGAACATTAAATGCCTCCAAATGGTATTTAATTAACTTCCCGGGGTGAAGAAACCCTTTTTGAGAACTCAGAGTGAGTAAATTGGCCATTTTCATGCACTTTTAACCATTCCATAAATCTTGTGTTTTGGGCCCCTGGAAGCATGAAAATCACTTTAAACATGCTAATTTTAGCTCTAACACTGATGATCCACCTACAAATGTGAACTGACGTTCAAAAATAAAACATTTGAAAACGGACCATTTTCCACATTTCTGAAGCATGACGTAATGGGGGGGTGTTATCTCTTTTGTCGAAAATCAGCCGTTTTTGCTCGAACATTAAATGCCTCCAAATGGTATTTATTTCACTTCCCGAGCCCCTGGAAGCATGAAAATCACTTTAAACATGCTAATTTTAGCTCTAACACTGATGATCCACCTACAAATGTGAACTGACGTTCAAAAATAAAACATTTGAAAACGGACCATTTTCCACATTTCTGAAGCATGACGTAATGGGGGGGTGTTATCTCTTTTGTCGAAAATCAGCCGTTTTTGCTCGAACATTAAATGCCTCCAAATGGTATTTAATTAACTTCCCGGGGTGAAGAAACCCTTTTTGAGAACTCAGAGTGAGTAAATTGGCCATTTTCATGCACTTTTAACCATTCCATTAATCTTGTGTTTTGGGCCCCTGGAAGCATGAAAATCACTTTAAACATGCTAATTTTAGCTCTAACACTGATGATCCACCTACAAATGTGAACTGACGTTCAAAAATAAAACATTTGAAAACGGACCATTTTCCACATTTCTGAAGCATGACGTAATGGGGGGGTGTTATCTCTTTTGTCGAAAATCAGCCGTTTTTGCTCGAACATTAAATGCCTCCAAATGGTATTTATTTCACTTCCCGAGCCCCTGGAAGCATGAAAATCACTTTAAACATGCTAATTTTAGCTCTAACACTGATGATCCACCTACAAATGTGAACTGACGTTCAAAAATAAAACATTTGAAAACGGACCATTTTCCACATTTCTGAAGCATGACGTAATGGGGGGGTGTTATCTCTTTCGTCGAAAATCAGCCGTTTTTGCTCGAACATTAAATGCCTCCAAATGGTATTTATTTCACTTCCCGGGGTGAAGAAACCCTTTTTGAGAACTCAGAGTGAGTAAATTGGCCATTTTCATGCACTTTTAACCATTCCATTAATCTTGTGTTTTGGGCCCCTGGAAGCATGAAAATCACTTTAAACATGCTAATTTTAGCTCAAACACTGATGATCCACCTACAAATGTGAACTGACGTTCAAAAATAAAACATTTGAAAACGGACCATTTTCCACATTTCTGAAGCATGACGTAATGGGGGGGTGTTATCTCTTTTGTCGAAAATCAGCCGTTTTTGCTCGAACATTAAATCCCTCCAAATGGTATTTAATTAACTTCCCGAGCCCCTGGAAGCATGAAAATCACTTTAAACATGCTAATTTTAGCTCTAACACTGA
The DNA here is from genome assembly GCF_964263255.1 of Lissotriton vulgaris. NCBI lineage: Eukaryota > Metazoa > Chordata > Amphibia > Caudata > Salamandridae > Lissotriton > Lissotriton vulgaris. Next base: position 118,129 of record NW_028240998.1, read on the forward strand.
TGATCCACCTACAAATGTGAACTGACGTTCAAAAATAAAACATTTGAAAACGGACCATTTTCCACATTTCTGAAGCATGACGTAATGGGGGGTGTTATCTCTTTTGTCGAAAATCAGCCGTTTTTGCTCGAACATTAAATGCCTCCAAATGGTATTTAATTAACTTCCCGAGCCCCTGGAAGCATGAAAATCACTTTAAACATGCTAATTTTAGCTCTAACACTGATGATCCACCTACAAATGTGAACTGACGTTCAAAAATAAAACATTTGAAAACGGACCATTTTCCACATTTCTGAAGCATGACGTAATGGGGGGGGTGTTATCTCTTTTGTCGAAAATCAGCCGTTTTTGCTCGAACATTAAATGCCTCCAAATGGTATTTAATTAACTTCCCGGGGTGAAGAAACCCTTTTTGAGAACTCAGAGTGAGTAAATTGGCCATTTTCATGCACTTTTAACCATTCCATAAATCTTGTGTTTTGGGCCCCTGGAAGCATGAAAATCACTTTAAACATGCTAATTTTAGCTCTAACACTGATGATCCACCTACAAATGTGAACTGACGTTCAAAAATAAAACATTTGAAAACGGACCATTTTCCACATTTCTGAAGCATGACGTAATGGGGGGGTGTTATCTCTTTTGTTGAAAATCAGCCGTTTTTGCTCGAACATTAAATGCCTCCAAATGGTATTTAATTAACTTCCCGAGCCCCTGGAAGCATGAAAATCACTTTAAACATGCTAATTTTAGCTCTAACACTGATGATCCACCTACAAATGTGAACTGACGTTCAAAAATAAAACATTTGAAAACGGACCATTTTCCACATTTCTGAAGCATGACGTAATGGGGGGGTGTTATCTCTTTGGTCGAAAATCAGCCGTTTTTGCTCGAACATTAAATGCCTCCAAATGGTATTTAATTAACTTCCCGGGGTGAAGAAACCCTTTTTGAGAACTCAGAGTGAGTAAATTGGCCATTTTCATGCACTTTTAACCATTCCATAAATCTTGTGTTTTGGGCCCCTGGAAGCATGAAAATCACTTTAAACATGCTAATTTTAGCTCTAACACTGATGATCCACCTACAAATGTGAACTGACGTTCAAAAATAAAACATTTGAAAACGGACCATTTTCCACATTTCTGAAGCATGACGTAATGGGGGGGTGTTATCTCTTTTGTCGAAAATCAGCCGTTTTTGCTCGAACATTAAATGCCTCCAAATGGTATTTAATTAACTTCCCGAGCCCCTGGAAGCATGAAAATCACTTTAAACATGCTAATTTTAGCTCTAACACTGATGATCCACCTACAAATGTGAACTGACGTTCAAAAATAAAACATTTGAAAACGGACCATTTTCCACATTTCTGAAGCATGACGTAATGGGGGGGTGTTATCTCTTTTGTCGAAAATCAGCCGTTTTTGCTCGAACATTAAATGCCTCCAAATGGTATTTAATTAACTTCCCGAGCCCCTGGAAGCATGAAAATCACTTTAAACATGCTAATTTTAGCTCTAACACTGATGATCCACCTACAAATGTGAACTGACGTTCAAAAATAAAACATTTGAAAACGGACCATTTTCCACATTTCTGAAGCATGACGTAATGGGGGGGGGTGTTATCTCTTTTGTCGAAAATCAGCCGTTTTTGCTCGAACATTAAATGCCTCCAAATGGTATTTATTTCACTTCCCGGGGTGAAGAAACCCTTTTTGAGAACTCAGAGTGAGTAAATTGGCCATTTTCATGCACTTTTAACCATTCCATTAATCTTGTGTTTTGGGCCCCTGGAAGCATGAAAATCACTTTAAACATGCTAATTTTAGCTCTAACACTGATGATCCACCTACAAATGTGAACTGACGTTCAAAAATAAAACATTTGAAAACGGACCATTTTCCACATTTCTGAAGCATGACGTAATGGGGGGGTGTTATCTCTTTTGTCGAAAATCATCCGTTTTTGCTC